>NW_026644616.1:0-91066 GCF_030020395.1 Manis pentadactyla
ACAACAACATGGAAGGAGCTAGAGAGTATTATGCTCAGTGAAATAATTCACGCAGAAAACAAAAAGTATCAAATGATTTCACTCACCTATGGAGTATTAAAAAAAGAAAGAGAGTGAAAGAACAAGACAGTAGTAGCCTCACCGAACCCAGGAAGGGACTCACGGTTACGAACGGGAATGTGACTGAGGAGGATGGGTTGGAAAGGAGAGAAGAGAGGGAAAATGGGGCATTACGAGTAGCACACATAATGTGGGCAGGCGGCAGGTATGGTCAAGGCAGTATAACACAGCAAAGATCAGTAGCACTTCTACAGCATATTCCTGGGCTGATGGACATTGACTCTTAAGGGCTATGTGTGGGGGGGGACTTGGTAATGGGGGTAGTCTAACAACCATAATGTTGCTCATGGAACTGTTTAGTACTGACACCAAAATAAAAGGAAACACACAGTACCTTGGGTCTGGATTCCAATTTTACCTGATGCTGTCAAGTTGGTCAGTGTCCACCTCACCAGAATCACAGCTGCTCCTCTAAGCATACACATTCTGTCTCTAGGAAAGAGGCACCACTGTGACATCATGGAACTTCCAGGCAACAGTGCTGCTCTTGCAAACTCCACCGCCATGACGGGCACTGCCCAGCCGTGGGGAGCTGCATCACAAGATGAACAGGGAATATTATTCACCATATAAATAATGATTTCACTCGTGATTGATGGAGTATCAGAACAAAGAAAAAACTGAAGGAGAAAACATGAGCAGTCTCACAGAAACCAGGAATGGACTCCAAGTTACCAAAGGGAAAGAGACCGGGGTGGATAGTTGGGAAAGGAGGGATAAAGGGAGAGGGAAAGAAAGTGTGCTTTACGATTAGCATGTATCATGTGGGAGGGGGGGGTCACAGGGAGGGCTGTACAACACAGAGAAGACAAGTAGTGATTCTACAGTGTCTTACTATGCTCATGGACAGTGACTGCAAAGGGGTATGTGGGGAATCTTCATGATGGGGGGAGTCTAATAAACATAATGTTACTCATGTAATTGTGTATTAATGACAGAAAGATAGACAGGAAGATAGATTAATAGATATAGATAGACAAGAAATGAATTAATGCATGAATAAATAAATATATAGGTACATAAACACATACATAAAGAAAGAAAGCAGAAGCCCAGCTGAAAAAAGACACACAAACCCCTGTGTTTACCACAGCACTATTAACAACAGCCAATCTACAATAATAGGAGCTACATTAAGGTTACTACATGCCCCAGATAAAGTCCACCAAACATACCACATTACAGTCACTGTGCATCAGCATACTAAGATGCTATAGAATTACTATTTGAACTCTCTGTACTAGACAGACTTCTGCACGGGAGGTACCCACACACTATGTGAGCTAATCATAATGCCCCCTGTTCACCCTTCTCCCTCCCTTCACAACCAGTCTTTCTAGTCCCTTAAGCTTTGGTAAATTGGTGATGGATGGGGTCTACTAAACATAATGTTATTCATGTAGTTGTTGACTAATGACAAATGAGTAAATAATAACTAAGCAAGTACATACATGAATACATACATACATATATACATAAAAAATAAATAATAAAATGCAGCAGTCCAGTTTAAAACAGACATGTGCACCCCTATGTTTAACACACCACTATTTATAATAACCAAGCTAAGTGTCCAACAGAAGATGAAAAGTGCAATTTTATTCAGCCAAAACAAAACAAGAAATCCTACCATTTACAACAACATGGATGGAGCTAGAGGGTAATATGCACAGTGAAATAACCCAGGCGCAGAAAGACAGGTATCAAATGATATCACTAACCTCTCAGAAGGAGAAGCAAGAGAAACTGAGTGAGCAAAACAGCACCAGATTCATAGAAGCCAAGAATGGACTAACATTTACCAAAGGGAAAGAGACCGGTGTGGATAGCTGGGACTGGACGGATAAGGGGAGAGGGAAAGAAAGCGTGCATTGCGATTAGCACGTATAATGTGGGAGGGGGGTCCCAGAGAGGCCTGTACATCACAGAGAAGACAAGTAGTGATCTTACAGCATCTTACTATGCTGATGGACAGTGACTGTGAAGGGGAATGTGGGGAGATCTTGGTGAAGGGGGGAGCCTAGTAAACATAATGTCCTCCATGTAATTGTAGATTAATGATACCAAAATATAAAAAAAATGATAAATTGAATTAAGGAATGCAGAAAAGTGGAGACGTTTCATAAAAGAAGAGATACAAATGGCCAAAGAGTCCATGGAAAAATATTCAGCAACAGTAGTCATCAAAGAAAAGCAAACTAAAATAACAGTGTGACATCCCAATTACGTTAGAATGATTAAAAAAAACAAAAACTGACACTGCCAGACCTCAACTGTTGATCAATGTGGTGGGCATGTAAAATGGTATACCATTTTGGGAAAAAGATGTGGCAGTTTGGATAAACTTAAAAACATACTAACCTGACCTTATGTCCCTGCAATTCCACTTGTAGGCATTTAATCAAATGAAAATGGGTGCTTATGCTTACAAAAAGACCTATACACAAACTTTCTCAGAGACTATATTCATAGTAGGCCAAACTAAAAACAGGCTTCTTAAAACATCTGTGGTTTATTCATAGAAAGAAGTACTACTCATCAATAGAAAGGACTGAATCACCAATACAAGATGATTGAATCTCACAGACATGTTGTGTAAAAAACCTTATGCAAAAACAAACCGACAATTGCAGGCGCGCCGGTCGGGCGGTGGGCAGGGGCGTTGGGCATGGGCGGGGCCGAAGGCGCCGCGGGGCGGAGCCAGGAGGTGGCGAGGGGTGGGCGCGCAGGGCGCGGGGAGCTGTCAGCGGCCGCTGCCACAGGGCCGCCACGCTGTCTGCACCCTTCCGCCAGGAGGAGGCCTTCAGGGAACTTGGGCGGCGGCGGCGGTTCGCTGCTTCCTGGGGAGGGAGGAGCGTTCGTGTGAGCAAGGCCAGGCAGGAGGCCTACACTCGAGCGCCTCCCGAGCCCGTGCCCGCGCCCACACCCGCAGCCGCTGGTCCCCAGCCCAGAGGTTCCTCGAGGTCGCCTCGGAGGCGGGCCCCGGCGGCGGCGGGCCCTGGCGGAAGCGGCTCAGCAGACAAGCGGCCTCAGGGTACCGGGCGCCGCCGGGGCCGCCGCGCAGGTGCCTTGGCAAAATGACCCCGGGGTCAACGCGGCGCGGTGCCTGATGGGGGAGACCGGGGAGCCCCTGCGGAACAACCGAGAGAGCTCAGCAGCTTGCAGGGACAGGCGGGACGCCCGCTGGGAGCTCACCCTGCTGCAACCCTCGCCTCCCTTTTTAATTTTTCCTGGGTTTCATCGTTATCTAGTCAGGAATCCGCGGGTTTCTTTTCACTATCATTAATCAACAATTATATGAGCAATATTAGAGTTAGTAGACTCCCCAGATCATCAAGTTCCCTCCCTACCACATACCCTATTAGAGTCACTATCCGTCAGCACAGTACGATTCTATAGAATCACTACTTGACTTCTCTGTATTACACTGACTTCCACGTGGAACCCCTCCCACATTATGGGAGCTAATCTTAATGCCCCCTTTCCACCCTTCTGCTTCCCTTCCCAACCAGCCTTCCTAGACGCTTACCTTTGGAAAATTGGTGATGGGGGGAGTCTAGTAAACATAATGTTACCCATGTAATTGGAGATTAATGACAAGTAAATAAATAAATAAATGATAGAATGCAGAAGCCCAGTTTTCAAAAGACATGTGCGCCCCTATGTCTATCACAGCACTATTCACAATAGCCAAGCTAACTGTCCATCAGAAGATGAGCAGTGGAATATTATTAGGCCCTATGAAGAACAGAAATCCCATCACTTGCAACAACATGGATGGAGCTAGAGAGTATTATGCACAGTGAAATAAAACCAGTGGAGAAACACAAGTATGAAATGATTTCACCAACCTTTGGAAAAGGAAATCCAAGAGAAACTGCATGAACAAAAGGGCACTAGATTCACAGAACCCAAGAAGACACTGACAGTTACCAAAGGGCAAGGGACTGTGGTGGATAGTTGAGAATGGAGGGATAATGGGAGAGGGAAAGAAAGCGTGCATTACGATTAGCACGTATAATGTGGGAGCGGGGTCACAGGGAGGGCTGTACAACACAGAGAAGACAAGTAGTGATTCTACAGTATCTTTTTATGCTCATGGACAGTGACTGCAATGGGGTATCTTCCGGGAATCTTCGTGATCGGGGGACTCAAGTAAATATAATATTACTCATGCAATTGTATAATAATGACAGATAGATAGGTAGTTAGATAGATGGAAAGACAGATAAATGAATGAATGCATAAATAAATAAATAAATAAATAAATAAATACATATAAAGGAAGACAGAAAGAAAGTTAGAATGATAGAGAGACTGAAAAATAGACGGAAAGATAGATAGATAGATGGATAAATAGATAGATACGTAGATAGAAAGACAGATGAATGAATACATGACTAAATAAATACATACATGAGAGGGAGGGAGGGAGGGAGGGAGGGAAGGAAGGAAGGAAGGAAGGAAGGAAGGAAAGCACCAGCCCTGTTTTAAAAATCTACAATTATATGAGCTACATGATGGTTACTACACTCCCCAGATCAAGTCCACGCAACATACTCCATTACAGTCAGTGTCCATCAGCTTAGCAAGATGCTACAGAATCACTACTTAAACTCTCTGTACTATACTGGCTTTCCCGTGGGACCTCCCCACACATAATGTGAGCTGATCGTAATGCCCCCTGTACACCCTTCTCCCTCCCTTCCCAACCAGCCTTCCTAGTCCCTTACTTTCATAAATTAGTGATGGGGAGGGTCAAGTAAACATAATGTTACTCATGTAGTTGTAGACTAATGATAAATAAACAATAAGTAAGGAAGTACATACATGAATACATACATAAAAAATAAATAATAGAATACAGCAGACCAGTTTAGAAGAGACATGTGCACCCCTATGTTTATCACAGCACTATACACAATAGCCAAGGTAAGTGTCCATCAGTACATGAACAGTGGAATATTATTCAGCCAGATGAAGAAAACCAATCCTATCATTTACAACAACATGGATGGAGCTAGAGGGTATTATGCTCAGTGAAATAAGCCACGCAGAAAACAAAAAGTATCAAATGATTTCACTCACCTATGGAGTATAAAAAAAAGAAAGAGAGTGAAAGAACAAGACAGTAGTAGCCTCACCGAACCCAGGAAGGGACTCACGGTTACGAACGGGAATGTGACTGAGGAGGATGGGTTGGAAAGGAGAGAAGAGAGGGAAAATGGGGCATTACGTGTAGCACACATAATGTGGGCAGGCGGCAGGTATGGTCAAGGCAGTATAACACAGCAAAGATCAGTAGCACTTCTACAGCATATTCCTGGGCTGATGGACATTGACTCTTAAGGGCTATGTGTGTGGGGGGACTTGGTAATGGGGGTAGTCTAACAACCATAATGTTGCTCATGGAACTGTTTAGTACTGACACCAAAATAAAAGGAAACACACAGTACCTTGGGTCTGGATTCCAATTTTACCTGATGCTGTCAAGTTGGTCAGTGTCCACCTCACCAGAATCACAGCTGCTCCTCTAAGCATACACATTCTGTCTCTAGGAAAGAGGCACCACTATGACATCATGGAACTTCCAGGCAACAGTGCTGCTCTTGCAAACTCCACCGCCATGACGGGCACTGCCCAGCCGTGGGGAGCTGCATCACAAGATGAACAGGGAATATTATTCACCATATAAATAATGATTTCACTCGTGATTGATGGAGTATCAGAACAAAGAAAAAACTGAAGGAGAAAACATGAGCAGTCTCACAGAAACCAGGAATGGACTCCAAGTTACCAAAGGGAAAGAGACCGGGGTGGATAGTTGGGAAAGGAGGGATAAAGGGAGAGGGAAAGAAAGTGTGCTTTACGATTAGCATGTATCATGTGGGAGGGGGGGTCACAGGGAGGGCTGTACAACACAGAGAAGACAAGTAGTGATTCTACAGTGTCTTACTATGCTCATGGACAGTGACTGCAAAGGGGTATGTGGGGGAATCTTCATGATGGGGGGAGTCTAATAAACATAATGTTACTCATGTAATTGTGTATTAATGACAGAAAGATAGACAGGAAGATAGATTAATAGATATAGATAGACAAGAAATGAATTAATGCATGAATAAATAAATATATAGGTACATAAACACATACATAAAGAAAGAAAGCAGAAGCCCAGCTGAAAAAAGACACACAAACCCCTGTGTTTACCACAGCACTATTAACAACAGCCAATCTACAATAATAGGAGCTACATTAAGGTTACTACATGCCCCAGATAAAGTCCACCAAACATACCACATTACAGTCACTGTGCATCAGCATACTAAGATGCTATAGAATTACTATTTGAACTCTCTGTACTAGACAGACTTCTGCACGGGAGGTACCCACACACTATGTGAGCTAATCATAATGCCCCCTGTTCACCCTTCTCCCTCCCTTCACAACCAGTCTTTCTAGTCCCTTAAGCTTTGGTAAATTGGTGATGGATGGGGTCTACTAAACATAATGTTATTCATGTAGTTGTTGACTAATGACAAATGAGTAAATAATAACTAAGCAAGTACATACATGAATACATACATACATATATACATAAAAAATAAATAATAAAATGCAGCAGTCCAGTTTAAAACAGACATGTGCACCCCTATGTTTAACACACCACTATTTATAATAACCAAGCTAAGTGTCCAACAGAAGATGAAAAGTGCAATTTTATTCAGCCAAAACAAAACAAGAAATCCTACCATTTACAACAACATGGATGGAGCTAGAGGGTAATATGCACAGTGAAATAACCCAGGCGCAGAAAGACAGGTATCAAATGATATCACTAACCTCTCAGAAGGAGAAGCAAGAGAAACTGAGTGAGCAAAACAGCACCAGATTCATAGAAGCCAAGAATGGACTAACATTTACCAAAGGGAAAGAGACCGGTGTGGATAGCTGGGACTGGACGGATAAGGGGAGAGGGAAAGAAAGCGTGCATTGCGATTAGCACGTATAATGTGGGAGGGGGGTCCCAGAGAGGCCTGTACATCACAGAGAAGACAAGTAGTGATCTTACAGCATCTTACTATGCTGATAGACAGTGACTGTGAAGGGGAATGTGGGGAGATCTTGGTGAAGGGGGGAGCCTAGTAAACATAATGTCCTCCATGTAATTGTAGATTAATGATACCAAAATATAAAAAAAATGATAAATTGAATTAAGGAATGCAGAAAAGTGGAGACGTTTCATAAAAGAAGAGATACAAATGGCCAAAGAGTCCATGGAAAAATATTCAGCAACAGTAGTCATCAAAGAAAAGCAAACTAAAATAACAGTGTGACATCCCAATTACGTTAGAATGATTAAAAAAAACAAAAACTGACACTGCCAGACCTCAACTGTTGATCAATGTGGTGGGCATGTAAAATGGTATACCATTTTGGGAAAAAGATGTGGCAGTTTGGATAAACTTAAAAACATACTAACCTGACCTTATGTCCCTGCAATTCCACTTGTAGGCATTTAATCAAATGAAAATGGGTGCTTATGCTTACAAAAAGACCTATACACAAACTTTCTCAGAGACTATATTCATAGTAGGCCAAACTAAAAACAGGCTTCTTAAAACATCTGTGGTTTATTCATAGAAAGAAGTACTACTCATCAATAGAAAGGACTGAATCACCAATACAAGATGATTGAATCTCACAGACATGTTGTGTAAAAAACCTTATGCAAAAACAAACCGACAATTGCAGGCGCGCCGGTCGGGCGGTGGGCAGGGGCGTTGGGCATGGGCGGGGCCGAAGGCGCCGCGGGGCGGAGCCAGGAGGTGGCGAGGGGTGGGCGCGCAGGGCGCGGGGAGCTGTCAGCGGCCGCTGCCACAGGGCCGCCACGCTGTCTGCACCCTTCCGCCAGGAGGAGGCCTTCAGGGAACTTGGGCGGCGGCGGCGGTTCGCTGCTTCCTGGGGAGGGAGGAGCGTTCGTGTGAGCAAGGCCAGGCAGGAGGCCTACACTCGAGCGCCTCCCGAGCCCGTGCCCGCGCCCACACCCGCAGCCGCTGGTCCCCAGCCCAGAGGTTCCTCGAGGTCGCCTCGGAGGCGGGCCCCGGCGGCGGCGGGCCCTGGCGGAAGCGGCTCAGCAGACAAGCGGCCTCAGGGTACCGGGCGCCGCCGGGGCCGCCGCGCAGGTGCCTTGGCAAAATGACCCCGGGGTCAACGCGGCGCGGTGCCTGATGGGGGAGACCGGGGAGCCCCTGCGGAACAACCGAGAGAGCTCAGCAGCTTGCAGGGACAGGCGGGACGCCCGCTGGGAGCTCACCCTGCTGCAACCCTCGCCTCCCTTTTTAATTTTTCCTGGGTTTCATCGTTATCTAGTCAGGAATCCGCGGGTTTCTTTTCACTATCATTAATCAACAATTATATGAGCAATATTAGAGTTAGTAGACTCCCCAGATCATCAAGTTCCCTCCCTACCACATACCCTATTAGAGTCACTATCCGTCAGCACAGTACGATTCTATAGAATCACTACTTGACTTCTCTGTATTACACTGACTTCCACGTGGAACCCCTCCCACATTATGGGAGCTAATCTTAATGCCCCCTTTCCACCCTTCTGCTTCCCTTCCCAACCAGCCTTCCTAGACGCTTACCTTTGGAAAATTGGTGATGGGGGGAGTCTAGTAAACATAATGTTACCCATGTAATTGGAGATTAATGACAAGTAAATAAATAAATAAATGATAGAATGCAGAAGCCCAGTTTTCAAAAGACATGTGCGCCCCTATGTCTATCACAGCACTATTCACAATAGCCAAGCTAACTGTCCATCAGAAGATGAGCAGTGGAATATTATTAGGCCCTATGAAGAACAGAAATCCCATCACTTGCAACAACATGGATGGAGCTAGAGAGTATTATGCACAGTGAAATAAAACCAGTGGAGAAACACAAGTATGAAATGATTTCACCAACCTTTGGAAAAGGAAATCCAAGAGAAACTGCATGAACAAAAGGGCACTAGATTCACAGAACCCAAGAAGACACTGACAGTTACCAAAGGGCAAGGGACTGTGGTGGATAGTTGAGAATGGAGGGATAATGGGAGAGGGAAAGAAAGCGTGCATTACGATTAGCACGTATAATGTGGGAGCGGGGTCACAGGGAGGGCTGTACAACACAGAGAAGACAAGTAGTGATTCTACAGTATCTTTTTATGCTCATGGACAGTGACTGCAATGGGGTATCTTCCGGGAATCTTCGTGATCGGGGGACTCAAGTAAATATAATATTACTCATGCAATTGTATAATAATGACAGATAGATAGGTAGTTAGATAGATGGAAAGACAGATAAATGAATGAATGCATAAATAAATAAATAAATAAATAAATAAATACATATAAAGGAAGACAGAAAGAAAGTTAGAATGATAGAGAGACTGAAAAATAGACGGAAAGATAGATAGATAGATGGATAAATAGATAGATACGTAGATAGAAAGACAGATGAATGAATACATGACTAAATAAATACATACATGAGAGGGAGGGAGGGAGGGAGGGAGGGAAGGAAGGAAGGAAGGAAGGAAGGAAGGAAAGCACCAGCCCTGTTTTAAAAATCTACAATTATATGAGCTACATGATGGTTACTACACTCCCCAGATCAAGTCCACGCAACATACTCCATTACAGTCAGTGTCCATCAGCTTAGCAAGATGCTACAGAATCACTACTTAAACTCTCTGTACTATACTGGCTTTCCCGTGGGACCTCCCCACACATAATGTGAGCTGATCGTAATGCCCCCTGTACACCCTTCTCCCTCCCTTCCCAACCAGCCTTCCTAGTCCCTTACTTTCATAAATTAGTGATGGGGAGGGTCAAGTAAACATAATGTTACTCATGTAGTTGTAGACTAATGATAAATAAACAATAAGTAAGGAAGTACATACATGAATACATACATAAAAAATAAATAATAGAATACAGCAGACCAGTTTAGAAGAGACATGTGCACCCCTATGTTTATCACAGCACTATACACAATAGCCAAGGTAAGTGTCCATCAGTACATGAACAGTGGAATATTATTCAGCCAGATGAAGAAAACCAATCCTATCATTTACAACAACATGGATGGAGCTAGAGGGTATTATGCTCAGTGAAATAAGCCACGCAGAAAACAAAAAGTATCAAATGATTTCACTCACCTATGGAGTATAAAAAAAAGAAAGAGAGTGAAAGAACAAGACAGTAGTAGCCTCACCGAACCCAGGAAGGGACTCACGGTTACGAACGGGAATGTGACTGAGGAGGATGGGTTGGAAAGGAGAGAAGAGAGGGAAAATGGGGCATTACGTGTAGCACACATAATGTGGGCAGGCGGCAGGTATGGTCAAGGCAGTATAACACAGCAAAGATCAGTAGCACTTCTACAGCATATTCCTGGGCTGATGGACATTGACTCTTAAGGGCTATGTGTGTGGGGGGACTTGGTAATGGGGGTAGTCTAACAACCATAATGTTGCTCATGGAACTGTTTAGTACTGACACCAAAATAAAAGGAAACACACAGTACCTTGGGTCTGGATTCCAATTTTACCTGATGCTGTCAAGTTGGTCAGTGTCCACCTCACCAGAATCACAGCTGCTCCTCTAAGCATACACATTCTGTCTCTAGGAAAGAGGCACCACTATGACATCATGGAACTTCCAGGCAACAGTGCTGCTCTTGCAAACTCCACCGCCATGACGGGCACTGCCCAGCCGTGGGGAGCTGCATCACAAGATGAACAGGGAATATTATTCACCATATAAATAATGATTTCACTCGTGATTGATGGAGTATCAGAACAAAGAAAAAACTGAAGGAGAAAACATGAGCAGTCTCACAGAAACCAGGAATGGACTCCAAGTTACCAAAGGGAAAGAGACCGGGGTGGATAGTTGGGAAAGGAGGGATAAAGGGAGAGGGAAAGAAAGTGTGCTTTACGATTAGCATGTATCATGTGGGAGGGGGGGTCACAGGGAGGGCTGTACAACACAGAGAAGACAAGTAGTGATTCTACAGTGTCTTACTATGCTCATGGACAGTGACTGCAAAGGGGTATGTGGGGGAATCTTCATGATGGGGGGAGTCTAATAAACATAATGTTACTCATGTAATTGTGTATTAATGACAGAAAGATAGACAGGAAGAAAGATTTATAGATATAGATAGACAAGAAATGAATTAATGCATGAATAAATAAATATATAGGTACATAAACACATACATAAAGAAAGAAAGCAGAAGCCCAGCTGAAAAAAGACACACAAACCCCTGTGTTTACCACAGCACTATTAACAACAGCCAATCTACAATAATAGGAGCTACTTTAAGGTTACTACATGCCCCAGATAAAGTCCACCAAACATACCACATTACAGTCACTGTGCATCAGCATACTAAGATGCTATAGAATTACTATTTGAACTCTCTGTACTAGACAGACTTCTGCACGGGAGGTACCCACACACTATGTGAGCTAATCATAATGCCCCCTGTTCACCCTTCTCCCTCCCTTCACAACCAGTCTTTCTAGTCCCTTAAGCTTTGTAAATTGGTGATGGATGGGGTCTACTAAACATAATGTTATTCATGTAGTTGTTGACTAATGACAAATGAGTAAATAATAACTAAGCAAGTACATACATGAATACATACATACATACATACATAAAAAATAAATAATAAAATGCAGCAGTCCAGTTTAAAACAGACATGTGCACCCCTATGTTTAACACACCACTATTTATAATAACCAAGCTAAGTGTCCAACAGAAGATGAAAAGTGCAATTTTATTCAGCCAAAACAAAACAAGAAATCCTACCATTTACAACAACATGGATGGAGCTAGAGGGTAATATGCACAGTGAAATAACCCAGGCGCAGAAAGACAGGTATCAAATGATATCACTAACCTCTCAGAAGGAGAAGCAAGAGAAACTGAGTGAGCAAAACAGCACCAGATTCATAGAAGCCAAGAATGGACTAACATTTACCAAAGGGAAAGAGACCGGTGTGGATAGCTGGGACTGGACGGATAAGGGGAGAGGGAAAGAAAGCGTGCATTGCGATTAGCACGTATAATGTGGGAGGGGGGTCCCCAGAGAGGCCTGTACATCACAGAGAAGACAAGTAGTGATCTTACAGCATCTTACTGTGCTGATGGACAGTGACTGTGAAGGGGTATGTGGGGAGATCTTGGTGAAGGGGGGAGCCTAGTAAACATAATGTCCTCCATGTAATTGTAGATTAATGATACCAAAATATAAAAAAAATGATAAATTGAATTAAGGAATGCAGAAAAGTGGAGACGTTTCATCAAAGAAGAGATACAAATGGCCAAAGAGTCCATGGAAAAATATTCAGCAACAGTAGTCATCAAAGAAAAGCAAATTAAAATAACAGTGTGACATCCCAATTACGTTAGAATGATTAAAAAAAACAAAAACTGACACTGCCAGACCTCAACTGTTGATCAATCTGGTGGGCATGTAAAATGGTATACCCATTTTGGGAAAAAGATGTGGCAGTTTGGATAAACTTAAAAACATACTGACCTGACCTTATGGCCCTGCAATTCCACTTGTAGGCTTTTACTCAAATGAAAATGGGTGCTTATGCTTACAAAAAGACCTATACACAAACCTTCTCAGAGACTATATTCATAGTAGGCCAAACTAAAAACAGGCTTCTTAAAACATCTGTGGTTTATTCATAGAAAGAAGTACTACTCATCAATAGAAAGGACTGAATCACCAATACAAGATGATTGAATCTCACAGACATGTTGTGTAAAAAACCTTATGCAAAAACAAACCGACAATTGCAGGCGCGCCGGTCGGGCGGTGGGCAGGGGCGTTGGGCATGGGCGGGGCCGAAGGCGCCGCGGGGCGGAGCCAGGAGGTGGCGAGGGGTGGGCGCGCAGGGCGCGGGGAGCTGTCAGCGGCCGCTGCCACAGGGCCGCCACGCTGGCTGCACCCTTCCGCCAGGAGGAGGCCTTCAGGGAACTTGGGCGGCGGCGGCGGTTCGCTGCTTCCTGGGGAGGGAGGAGCGTTCGTGTGAGCAAGGCCAGGCAGGAGGCCTACACTCGAGCGCCTCCCGAGCCCGTGCCCGCGCCCACACCCGCAGCCGCTGGTCCCCAGCCCGGAGGTTCCTCGAGGTCGCCTCGGAGGCGGGCCCCGGCGGCGGCGGGCCCTGGCGGAAGCGGCTCAGCAGACAAGCGGCCTCAGGGTACCAGGCGCCGCCGGGGCCGCCGCGCAGGTGCCTTGGCAAAATGACCCCGGGGTCAACGCGGCGCGGTGCCTGATGGGGGAGACCGGGGAGCCCCTGCGGAAACCGAGAGAGCTCAGCAGCTTGCAGGGACAGGCGGGACGCCCGCTGGGAGCTCACCCTGCTGCAACCCTCGCCTCCCTTTTTAATTTTTCCTGGGTTTCATCGTTATCTAGTCAGGAATCCGCGGGTTTCTTTTCACTATCATTAATCAACAATTATATGAGCAATATTAGAGTTAGTAGACTCCCCAGATCATCAAGTTCCCTCCCTACCACATACCCTATTAGAGTCACTATCCGTCAGCACAGTACGATTCTATAGAATCACTACTTGACTTCTCTGTATTACACTGACTTCCACGTGGAACCCCCTCCCACATTATGGGAGCTAATCTTAATGCCCCCTTTCCACCCTTCTGCTTCCCTTCCCAACCAGCCTTCCTAGACGCTTACCTTTGGAAAATTGGTGATGGGGGAGTCTAGTAAACATAATGTTACCCATGTAATTGGAGATTAATGACAAGTAAATAAATAAATAAATGATGGAATGCAGAAGCCCAGTTTTCAAAAGACATGTGCGCCCCTATGTCTATCACAGCACTATTCACAATAGCCAAGCTAACTGTCCATCAGAAGATGAGCAGTGGAATATTATTAGGCCCTATGAAGAACAGAAATCCCATCACTTGCAACAACATGGATGGAGCTAGAGAGTACTATGCACAGTGAAATAAAACCAGTGGAGAAACACAAGTATGAAATGATTTCACCAACCTTTGGAAAAGGAAATCCAAGAGAAACTGCATGAACAAAAGGGCACTAGATTCACAGAACCCAAGAAGACACTGACAGTTACCAAAGGGCAAGGGACTGTGGTGGATAGTTGAGAATGGAGGGATAATGGGAGAGGGAAAGAAAGCGTGCATTACGATTAGCACGTATAATGTGGTAGCGGGGTCACAGGGAGGGCTGTACAACACAGAGAAGACAAGTAGTGATTCTACAGTATCTTTTTATGCTCATGGACAGTGACTGCAATGGTGTATCTTCGGGGAATCTTCGTGATCGGGGGAGTCAAGTAAATATAATGTTACTCATGCAATTGTATAATAATGACAGATAGTTAGGTAGTTAGATAGATGGAAAGACAGATAAATGAATGAATGCATAAATAAATAAATAAATAAATAAATAAATAAATAAATAAATACATACATATAAAGGAAGACAGAAAGAAAGTTAGAATGATAGAGAGACTGAAAAATAGACGGAAAGATAGATAGATAGATGGATAAATAGATAGATACGTAGATAGAAAGACAGATGAATGAATACATGACTAAATAAATACATACATGAGAGGGAGGGAGGGGAGGGAGGGAGGGAAGGAAGGAAGGAAGGAAGGAAGGAAAGCACCAGCCCTGTTTTAAAAATCTACAATTATATGAGCTACATGATGGTTACTACACTCCCCAGATCAAGTCCACGCAACATACTCCATTACAGTCAGTGTCCATCAGCTTAGCAAGATGCTACGGAATCACTACTTAAACTCTCTGTACTATACTGACTTTCCCGTGGGACCTCCTCACACATAATGTGAGCTGATCGTAATGCCCCCTGTACACCCTTCTCCCTCCCTTCCCAACCAGCCTTCCTAGTCCCTTACTTTCATAAATTAGTGATGGGGAGGGTCAAGTAAACATAATGTTACTCATGTAGTTGTAGACTAATGATAAATAAACAATAAGTAAGGAAGTACATACATGAATACATACATAAAAAATAAATAATAGAATACAGCAGACCAGTTTAGAAGAGACATGTGCACCCCTATGTTTATCACAGCACTATACACAATAGCCAAGGTAAGTGTCCATCAGTACATGAACAGTGGAATATTATTCAGCCAGATGAAGAAAACCAATCCTATCATTTACAACAACATGGAAGGAGCTAGAGAGTATTATGCTCAGTGAAATAATTCACGCAGAAAACAAAAAGTATCAAATGATTTCACTCACCTATGGAGTATTAAAAAAAGAAAGAGAGTGAAAGAACAAGACAGTAGTAGCCTCACCGAACCCAGGAAGGGACTCACGGTTACGAACGGGAATGTGACTGAGGAGGATGGGTTGGAAAGGAGAGAAGAGAGGGAAAATGGGGCATTACGAGTAGCACACATAATGTGGGCAGGCGGCAGGTATGGTCAAGGCAGTATAACACAGCAAAGATCAGTAGCACTTCTACAGCATATTCCTGGGCTGATGGACATTGACTCTTAAGGGCTATGTGTGGGGGGGACTTGGTAATGGGGGTAGTCTAACAACCATAATGTTGCTCATGGAACTGTTTAGTACTGACACCAAATAAAAGGAAACACACAGTACCTTGGGTCTGGATTCCAATTTTACCTGATGCTGTCAAGTTGGTCAGTGTCCACATCACCAGAATCACAGCTGCTCCTCTAAGCATACACATTCTGTCTCTAGGAAAGAGGCACCACTGTGACATCATGGAACTTCCAGGCAACAGTGCTGCTCTTGCAAACTCCACCGCCATGACGGGCACTGCCCAGCCGTGGGGAGCTGCATCACAAGATGAACAGGGAATATTATTCACCATATAAATAATGATTTCACTCGTGATTGATGGAGTATCAGAACAAAGAAAAAACTGAAGGAGAAAACATGAGCAGTCTCACAGAAACCAGGAATGGACTCCAAGTTACCAAAGGGAAAGAGACCGGGGTGGATAGTTGGGAAAGGAGGGATAAAGGGAGAGGGAAAGAAAGTGTGCTTTACGATTAGCATGTATCATGTGGGAGGGGGGGTCACAGGGAGGGCTGTACAACACAGAGAAGACAAGTAGTGATTCTACAGTGTCTTACTATGCTCATGGACAGTGATTGCAAAGGGGTATGTGGGGGAATCTTCATGATGGGGGGAGTCTAATAAACATAATGTTACTCATGTAATTGTGTATTAATGACAGAAAGATAGACAGGAAGATAGATTAATAGATATAGACAGACAAGAAATGAATTAATGCATGAATAAATAAATATATATGTACATAAACACATACATAAAGAAAGAAAGCAGAAGCCCAGCTGAAAAAAGACACACAAACCCCTGTGTTTACCACAGCACTATTAACAACAGCCAATCTACAATAATAGGAGCTACATTAAGGTTACTACATGCCCCAGATAAAGTCCACCAAACATACCACATTACAGTCACTGTGCATCAGCATACTAAGATGCTATAGAATTACTATTTGAACTCTCTGTACTAGACAGACTTCCGCACGGGAGGTACCCACACACTATGTGAGCTAATCATAATGCCCCCTGTTCACCCTTCTCCCTCCCTTCACAACCAGTCTTTCTAGTCCCTTAAGCTTTGGTAAATTGGTGATGGATGGGGTCTACTAAACATAATGTTACTCATGTAGTTGTTGACTAATGGCAAATGAGTAAATAATAAGTAAGCAAGTACATACATGAATACATACATACATACATACATAAAAAATAAATAATAAAATGCAGCAGTCCAGTTTAAAACAGACATGTGCACCCCTATGTTTAACACACCACTATTTATAATAACCAAGCTAAGTGTCCAACAGAAGATGAAAAGTGCAATTTTATTCAGTCAAAACAAAACAAGAAATCCTACCATTTACAACAACATGGATGGAGCTAGAGGGTAATATGCACAGTGAAATAACCCAGGCGCAGAAAGACAGGTATCAAATGATATCACTAACCTCTCAGAAGGAGAAGCAAGAGAAACTGAGTGAGCAAAACAGCACCAGATTCATAGAAGCCAAGAATGGACTAACATTTACCAAAGGGAAAGAGACCGGTGTGGATAGCTGGGACTGGACGGATAAGGGGAGAGGGAAAGAAAGCGTGCATTGCGATTAGCACGTATAATGTGGGAGGGGGGTCCCAGAGAGGCCTGTACATCACAGAGAAGACAAGTAGTGATCTTACAGCATCTTACTGTGCTGATGGACAGTGACTGTGAAGGGGTATGTGGGGAGATCTTGGTGAAGGGGGGAGCCTAGTAAACATAATGTCCTCCATGTAATTGTAGATTAATGATACCAAAATATAAAAAAAATGATAAATTGAATTAAGGAATGCAGAAAAGTGGAGACGTTTCATCAAAGAAGAGATACAAATGGCCAAAGAGTCCATGGAAAAATATTCAGCAACAGTAGTCATCAAAGAAAAGCAAATTAAAATAACAGTGTGACATCCCAATTACGTTAGAATGATTAAAAAAAACAAAAACTGACACTGCCAGACCTCAACTGTTGATCAATCTGGTGGGCATGTAAAATGGTATACCATTTTGTTAAAAAGATGTGGCAGTTTGGATAAACTTAAAAACATACTGACCTGACCTTATGGCCCTGCAATTCCACTTGTAGGCTTTTACTCAAATGAAAATGGGTGCTTATGCTTACAAAAAGACCTATACACAAACCTTCTCAGAGACTATATTCATAGTAGGCCAAACTAAAAACAGGCTTCTTAAAACATCTGTGGTTTATTCATAGAAAGAAGTACTACTCATCAATAGAAAGGACTGAATCACCAATACAAGATGATTGAATCTCACAGACATGTTGTGTAAAAAACCTTATGCAAAAACAAACCGACAATTGCAGGCGCGCCGGTCGGGCGGTGGGCAGGGGCGTTGGGCATGGGCGGGGCCGAAGGCGCCGCGGGGCGGAGCCAGGAGGTGGCGAGGGGTGGGCGCGCAGGGCGCGGGGAGCTGTCAGCGGCCGCTGCCACAGGGCCGCCACGCTGGCTGCACCCTTCCGCCAGGAGGAGGCCTTCAGGGAACTTGGGGGGCGGCGGCGGTTCGCTGCTTCCTGGGGAGGGAGGAGCGTTCGTGTGAGCAAGGCCAGGCAGGAGGCCTACACTCGAGCGCCTCCCGAGCCCGTGCCCGCGCCCACACCCGCAGCCGCTGGTCCCCAGCCCGGAGGTTCCTCGAGGTCGCCTCGGAGGCGGGCCCCGGCGGCGGCGGGCCCTGGCGGAAGCGGCTCAGCAGACAAGCGGCCTCAGGGTACCAGGCGCAGCCGGGGCCGCCGCGCAGGTGCCTTGGCAAAATGACCCCGGGGTCAACGCGGCGCGGTGCCTGATGGGGGAGACCGGGGAGCCCCTGCGGAACAACCGAGAGAGCTCAGCAGCTTGCAGGGACAGGCGGGACGCCCGCTGGGAGCTCACCCTGCTGCAACCCTCGCCTCCCTTTTTAATTTTTCCTGGGTTTCATCGTTATCTAGTCAGGAATCCGCGGGTTTCTTTTCACTATCATTAATCAACAATTATATGAGCAATATTAGAGTTAGTAGACTCCCCAGATCATCAAGTTCCCTCCCTACCACATACCCTATTAGAGTCACTATCCGTCAGCACAGTACGATTCTATAGAATCACTACTTGACTTCTCTGTATTACACTGACTTCCACGTGGAACCCCTCCCACATTATGGGAGCTAATCTTAATGCCCCCTTTCCACCCTTCTGCTTCCCTTCCCAACCAGCCTTCCTAGACGCTTACCTTTGGAAAATTGGTGATGGGGGAGTCTAGTAAACATAATGTTACCCATGTAATTGGAGATTAATGACAAGTAAATAAATAAATAAATGATGGAATGCAGAAGCCCAGTTTTCAAAAGACATGTGCGCCCCTATGTCTATCACAGCACTATTCACAATAGCCAAGCTAACTGTCCATCAGAAGATGAGCAGTGGAATATTATTAGGCCCTATGAAGAACAGAAATCCCATCACTTGCAACAACATGGATGGAGCTAGAGAGTACTATGCACAGTGAAATAAAACCAGTGGAGAAACACAAGTATGAAATGATTTCACCAACCTTTGGAAAAGGAAATCCAAGAGAAACTGCATGAACAAAAGGGCACTAGATTCACAGAACCCAAGAAGACACTGACAGTTACCAAAGGGCAAGGGACTGTGGTGGATAGTTGAGAATGGAGGGATAATGGGAGAGGGAAAGAAAGCGTGCATTACGATTAGCACGTATAATGTGGGAGCGGGGTCACAGGGAGGGCTGTACAACACAGAGAAGACAAGTAGTGATTCTACAGTATCTTTTTATGCTCATGGACAGTGACTGCAATGGTGTATCTTCGGGGAATCTTCGTGATCGGGGGAGTCAAGTAAATATAATGTTACTCATGCAATTGTATAATAATGACAGATAGTTAGGTAGTTAGATAGATGGAAAGACAGATAAATGAATGAATGCATAAATAAATAAATAAATAAATAAATAAATAAATAAATAAATAAATACATACATATAAAGGAAGACAGAAAGAAAGTTAGAATGATAGAGAGACTGAAAAATAGACGGAAAGATAGATAGATAGATGGATAAATAGATAGATACGTAGATAGAAAGACAGATGAATGAATACATGACTAAATAAATACATACATGAGAGGGAGGGAGGGAGGGAGGGAGGGAAGGAAGGAAGGAAGGAAGGAAGGAAAGCACCAGCCCTGTTTTAAAAATCTACAATTATATGAGCTACATGATGGTTACTACACTCCCCAGATCAAGTCCACGCAACATACTCCATTACAGTCAGTGTCCATCAGCTTAGCAAGATGCTACGGAATCACTACTTAAACTCTCTGTACTATACTGACTTTCCCGTGGGACCTCCTCACACATAATGTGAGCTGATCGTAATGCCCCCTGTACACCCTTCTCCCTCCCTTCCCAACCAGCCTTCCTAGTCCCTTACTTTCATAAATTAGTGATGGGGAGGGTCAAGTAAACATAATGTTACTCATGTAGTTGTAGACTAATGATAAATAAACAATAAGTAAGGAAGTACATACATGAATACATACATAAAAAATAAATAATAGAATACAGCAGACCAGTTTAGAAGAGACATGTGCACCCCTATGTTTATCACAGCACTATACACAATAGCCAAGGTAAGTGTCCATCAGTATATGAACAGTGGAATATTATTCAGCCAGATGAAGAAAACCAATCCTATCATTTACAACAACATGGATGGAGCTAGAGGGTATTATGCTCAGTGAAATAAGCCACGCAGAAAACAAAGAGTATCAGATGATTTCACTCACCTATGGAGTATAAAAAAAAGAAAGAGAGTGAAAGAACAAGACAGTAGTAGCCTCACCGAACCCAGGAAGGGACTCACGGTTACGAACGGGAATGTGACTGAGGAGGATGGGTTGGAAAGGAGAGAAGAGAGGGAAAATGGGGCATTACGTGTAGCACACATAATGTGGGCAGGCGGCAGGTATGGTCAAGGCAGTATAACACAGCAAAGATCAGTAGCACTTCTACAGCATATTCCTGGGCTGATGGACATTGACTCTTAAGGGCTATGTGTGGGGGGGGACTTGGTAATGGGGGTAGTCTAACAACCATAATGTTGCTCATGGAACTGTTTAGTACTGACACCAAAATAAAAGGAAACACACAGTACCTTGGGTCTGGATTCCAATTTTACCTGATGCTGTCAAGTTGGTCAGTGTCCACCTCACCAGAATCACAGCTGCTCCTCTAAGCATACACATTCTGTCTCTAGGAAAGAGGCACCACTGTGACATCATGGAACTTCCAGGCAACAGTGCTGCTCTTGCAAACTCCACCGCCATGACGGGCACTGCCCAGCCGTGGGGAGCTGCATCACAAGATGAACAGGGAATATTATTCACCATATAAATAATGATTTCACTCGTGATTGATGGAGTATCAGAACAAAGAAAAAACTGAAGGAGAAAACATGAGCAGTCTCACAGAAACCAGGAATGGACTCCAAGTTACCAAAGGGAAAGAGACCGGGGTGGATAGTTGGGAAAGGAGGGATAAAGGGAGAGGGAAAGAAAGTGTGCTTTACGATTAGCATGTATCATGTGGGAGGGGGGGTCACAGGGAGGGCTGTACAACACAGAGAAGACAAGTAGTGATTCTACAGTGTCTTACTATGCTCATGGACAGTGACTGCAAAGGGGTATGTGGGGGAATCTTCATGATGGGGGGAGTCTAATAAACATAATGTTACTCATGTAATTGTGTATTAATGACAGAAAGATAGACAGGAAGATAGATTAATAGATATAGACAGACAAGAAATGAATTAATGCATGAATAAATAAATATATATGTACATAAACACATACATAAAGAAAGAAAGCAGAAGCCCAGCTGAAAAAAGACACACAAACCCCTGTGTTTACCACAGCACTATTAACAACAGCCAATCCACAATAACAGGAGCTACATTAAGGTTACTACATGCCCCAGATAAAGTCCACCAAACATACCACATTACAGTCACTGTCCGTCAGCATAGTAAGATGCTATAGAATTACTATTTGAACTCTCTGTACTATACAGACTTCCGCACGCGAGGTACCCACACACTATGTGAGCTAATCATAATGCCCCCTGTTCACCCTTCTCCCTCCCTTCACAACCAGTCTTTCTAGTCCCTTAAGCTTTGGTAAATTGGTGATGGATGGTGTCTACTAAACATAATGTTACTCATGTAGTTGTTGACTAATGACAAATGAGTAAATAATAAATAAGCAAGAATATAAATGAATACATACATACATACATAAGAAAATAAATAATAAAATGCAGCAGTCCAGTTTAAAACAGACATGTGCACCCCTATGTTTAACACACCACTATTTATAATAACCAAGCTAAGTGTCCAACAGAAGATGAAAAGTGCAATTTTATTCAGCCAAAACAAAACAAGAAATCCTACCATTTACAACAACATGGATGGAGCTAGAGGGTAATATGCACAGAGAAATAACCCAGGCGCAGAAAGACAGGTATCAAATGATATCACTAACCTCTCAGAAGGAGAAGCAAGAGAAACTGAGTGAGCAAAGCAGCACCAGATTCATAGAAGCCAAGAATGGACTAACATGTACCAAAGGGAAAGAGACCGGTGTGGATAGCTGGGACTGGACGGATAAGGGGAGAGGGAAAGAAAGCGTGCATTGCGATTAGCACGTATAATGTGGGAGGGGGGTCCCAGAGAGGCCTGTACATCACAGAGAAGACAAGTAGTGATCTTACAGCATCTTACTATGCTGATGGACAGTGACTGTGAAGGGGTATGTGGGGAGATCTTGGTGAAGGGGGGAGCCTAGTAAACATAATGTCCTCCATGTAATTGTAGATTAATGATACCAAAATATAAAAAAAATGATAAATTGAATTAAGGAATGCAGAAAAGTGGAGACGTTTCATAAAAGAAGAGATACAAATGGCCAAAGAGTCCATGGAAAAATATTCAGCAACAGTAGTCATCAAAGAAAAGCAAATTAAAATAACAGTGTGACATCCCAATTATGTTAGAAAGATTCAAAAGAACAAAAACTGACACTGCCAGACCTCAACTGTTGATCAATCTGGTGGGCATGTAAAATGGTATACCATTTTGGGGAAAAGATCTGGCAGTTTGGATAAACTTAAAAACATACTGACCTTATGGCCCTGCAATTCCACTTGTAGGCTTTTACTCAAATGAAAATGGGTGCTTATGCTTACAAAAAGACCTATACACAAACCTTCTCAGAGACTATATTCATAGTAGGCCAAACTAAAAACAGGCTTCTTAAAACATCTGTGGTTTATTCATAGAAAGAAGTACTACTCATCAATAGAAAGGACTGAATCACCAATACAAGATGATAGAATCTCACAGACATGTTGTGTAAAAAACCTTATGCAAAAACAAACCGACAATTGCAGGCGCGCCGGTCGGGCGGTGGGCAGGGGCGTTGGGCATGGGCGGGGCCGAAGGCGCCGCGGGGCGGAGCCAGGAGGTGGCGAGGGGCGGGCGCGCCGGGCGCGGGGAGCTGTCAGCGGCCGCTCTCACAGGGCCGCCTCGCTGGCTGCACCCTTCCGCCAGGAGGAGGCCTTCAGGGAACTTGGGCGGCGGCGGCGGTTCGCTGCTTCCTGGGGAGGGAGGAGCGTTCGTGTGAGCGAGGCCAGGCAGGAGGCCTACACTCGAGCGCCTCCCGAGCCCGTGCCCGCGCCCACACCCGCACCCGCTGGTCCCCAGC
The DNA here is from genome assembly GCF_030020395.1 of Manis pentadactyla. Taxonomy (NCBI): domain Eukaryota; kingdom Metazoa; phylum Chordata; class Mammalia; order Pholidota; family Manidae; genus Manis; species Manis pentadactyla. The sequence goes on from NW_026644616.1 coordinate 23,573, forward strand.
CCGGAGGTTCCTCGAGGTCGCCTCGGAGGCGGGCCCCGGTGGCGGCGGCGGGCCCTGGCGGAAGCGGCTCAGCAGACAAGCGGCCTCAGGGTACCGGGCGCCGCCGGGGCCGCCGCGCAGGTGCCTTGGCAAAATGACCCCGGGGTCACCGCGGCGCGGTGCCTGATGGGGGAGGCCGGGGAGCCCCTGCGGACCAACCGAGAGAGCTCAGCAGCTTGCAGGGACAGGCGGGACGCCCGCTGGGAGCTCACCCTGCTGCAACCCTCGCCTCCCTTTTTTATTTTTCCTGGCTTTCATCGTTATCTAGTCAGGAATCCGCGGGTTTCTTTTCACTCTCATTAATCAACAATTATATGAGCAATATTAGAGTTAGTAGACTCCCCAGATCATCAAGTTCCCTCCCTACCGCATACCCTATTAGAGTCACTATCCGTCAGCATAGTACGATTCTATAGAATCACTACTTGACTTCTCTGTATTACACTGACTTCCACGTGGAACCCCTCCCACATTATGGCAGCTAATCTTAAGTCCCCCTTTCCACCCTTCTGCTTCCCTTCCCAACCAGCCTTCCTAGACGCTTACCTTTGGAAAATTGGTGATGGGGGGAGTCTAGTAAACATAATGTTACCCATGTAATTGGAGATTAATGACAAGTAAATAAATAAATAAATGATAGAATGCAGCAGCCCAGTTTTCAAAAGACATGTGCGCCCCTATGTCTATCACAGCACTATTCACAATAGCCAAGCTAACTGTCCATCAGAAGATGAGCAGTGGAATATCATTAGGCCCTATGAAGAACAGAAATCCCATCACTTGCAACAACATGGATGGAGCTAGAGGGTATTATGCACAGTGAAATAAACCCAGTGGAGAAAGACAAGTATGAAATGATTTCAACAACCTTTGGAAAAGGAAATCCAAGAGAAACTGCATGAACAAAACGGCACTAGATTCACAGAACCCAAGAAGACACTGACAGTTACCAAAGGGCAAGGGAATGTGGTGGATAGTTGAGAATGGAGGGATAATGGGAGAGGGAAAGAAAGCGTGCATTACGATTAGCACGTATAATGTGGGAGCGGGGTCACAGGGAGGGCTGTACAACACAGAGAAGACAACTAGTGATTCCACAGTATCTTTTTATGCTCATGGACAGTGACTGCAATGGGGTATCTTCCGGGAATCTTCGTGATCGGGGGAGTCAAGTAAATATAATGTTACTCATGCAATTGTATAATAATGACAGATAGATAGGTAGTTAGATAGATGGAAAGACAGATAAATGAATGAATGCATAAATAAATAAATAAATACATATAAAGGAAGACAGAAAGAAAGTTAGATAGAATGATAGAGAGACTAAAAAGTAGATGGATAGATAGATAGATGGATAAATAGATAGATACATAGATAGAAAGACAGATGAATGAATACATGACTAAATAAATACATACATGAGAGGGAAGGAAGGAAGGAAGGAAGGAAGGAAGGAGGGATGGAGGGAGGAAGGAAGGAAGGAAAGAAAGAAGGAAGGAAGGAGTAAAGCACCAGCCCAGTTTTAAAAATCTACAATTATATGAGCTACATGATGGTTACTACACTCCCCAGATCAAGTCCACGCAACATACTCCATTACAGTCAGTGTCCATCAGCTTAGCAAGATGCTACAGAATCACTACTTAAACTCTCTGTACTATACTGACTTTCCCGTGGGACCTCCCCACACATAACGTGAGCTGGTCGTAATGCCCCCTGTACACCCTTCTGCCTCCCTTCCCAACCAGCCTTCCTAGTCCCTTACTTTCATAAATTAGTGATGGGGAGGGTCAAGTAAACATAATGTTACTCATGTAGTTGTAGACTAATGATAAATAAACAATAAGTAAGGAAGTACATACATGAATACATACATAAAAAATAAATAATAGAATACAGCAGACCAGTTTAGAAGAGACATTTGCACCCCTATGTTTATCACAGCACTATACACAATAGCCAAGGTAAGTGTCCATCAGTAGATGAACAGTGGAATATTATTCAGCCAGAGGAAGGAAACCAATCCTACCATTTACAACAACATGGATGGAGCTAGAGGGTATTATGCTCAGTGAAATAAGCCACGCAGAAAACAAAAAATGTCAAATGATTTCACTCACCTATGGAGTATAAAAACAAGAAAGAGAGTGAAAGAACAAGACAGTAGTAGCCTCACCGAACCCAGGAAGGGACTCACGGTTACGAACGGGAATGTGACTGAGGAGGATGGGTTGGAAAGGAGAGAAGAGAGGGAAAATGGGGCATTACGAGTAGCACACATAATGTGGGCAGGCGGCAGGTATGGTCAAGGGAGTATAACACAGCAAAGATCAGTAGCACTTCTACAGCATATTCCTGGGCTGATGGACATTGACTCTTAAGGGCTATGTGTGGGGGGGACTTGGTAATGGGGGTAGTCTAACAACCATAATGCTGCTCATGGAACTGTTTAGTACTGACACCAAAATAAAAGGAAACACACAGTACCTTGGGTCTGGATTCCAATTTTACCTGATGCTGTCAAGTTGGTCAGTGTCCACCTCACCAGAATCACAGCTGCTCCTCTAAGCATACACATTCTGTCTCTAGGAAAGAGGCACCACTGTGACATCATGGAATTTCCAGACAACAGTGCTGCTCTTGCAAACTCCACCCCCATGGCGGGCACTGCCCAGCCGTGGGGAGCTGCATCACAATTTGAACAGGGAATATTATTCACCATATAAATAATGATTTCACTCGTGATGGGAGTATCAGAACAAAGAAAAAACTGAAGGAGAAAACATGAGCAGTCTCACAGAAACCAGGAATGGACTACAAGTTACCAAAGGGAAAGAGACCGGGGTGGATAGTTGGGAAAGAAGGGATAAAGGGAGAGGGAAAGAAAGTGTGCTTTACGATTAGCATGTATAATGTGGGAGGGGGGGTCACAGGGAGGGCTGTACAACACAGAGAAGACAAGTAGTGTTTCTACAGTGTCTTACTATGCTCATGGACAGTGACTGCAAAGGGGCATGTGGGGGAAATCTTCATGATGGGGGGAGTCTAATAAACATAATGTTACTCATGTAATTGTGTATTAATGACAGAAAGATAGACAGGAAGATAGATTAATAGATATAGATAGAGAAGAAATGAATTAATGCATGAATAAATAAATATATATGTACATGAACACATACATAAAGAAAGAAAGCAGAAGCCCAGCTGAAAAAAGACACACAAACCCCTGTGTTTACCACAGCACTATTAACAACAGCCAATCCACAATAACAGGAGCTACATTAAGGTTACTACATGCCCCAGATAAAGTCCACCAAACATACCACATTACAGTCACTGTCCGTCAGCATAGTAAGATGCTATAGAATTACTATTTGAACTCTCTGTACTATACAGACTTCCGCACGGGAGGTACCCACACACTATGTGAGCTAATCATAATGCCCCCTGTTCACCCTTCTCCCTCCCTTCACAACCAGTCTTTCTAGTCCCTTAAGCTTTGGTAAATTGGTGATGGATGGTGTCTACTAAACATAATGTTACTCATGTAGTTGTTGACTAATGACAAATGAGTAAATAATAAATAAGCAAGAATATAAATGAATACATACATACATACATAAAAAAATAAATAATAAAATGCAGCAGTCCAGTTTAAAACAGACATGTGCACCCCTATGTTTAACACACCACTATTTATAATAACCAAGCTAAGTGTCCAACAGAAGATGAAAAGTGCAATTTTATTCAGCCAAAACAAAACAAGAAATCCTACCATTTACAACAACATGGATGGAGCTAGAGGGTAATATGCACAGAGAAATAACCCAGGCGCAGAAAGACAGGTATCAAATGATATCACTAACCTCTCAGAAGGAGAAGCAAGAGAAACTGAGTGAGCAAAGCAGCACCAGATTCATAGAAGCCAAGAATGGACTAACATGTACCAAAGGGAAAGAGACCGGTGTGGATAGCTGGGACTGGACGGATAAGGGGAGAGGGAAAGAAAGCGTGCATTGCGATTAGCACGTATAATGTGGGAGGGGGGTCCCAGAGAGGCCTGTACATCACAGAGAAGACAAGTAGTGATCTTACAGCATCTTACTATGCTGATGGACAGTGACTGTGAAGGGGCATGTGGGGAGATCTTGGTGAAGGGGGGAGCCTAGTAAACATAATGTCCTCCATGTAATTGTAGATTAATGATACCAAAATATAAAAAAAATGATAAATTGAATTAAGGAATGCAGAAAAGTGGAGACGTTTCATAAAAGAAGAGATACAAATGGCCAAAGAGTCCATGGAAAAATATTCAGCAACAGTAGTCATCAAAGAAAAGCAAATTAAAATAACAGTGTGACATCCCAATTATGTTAGAATGATTCAAAAGAACAAAAACTGACACTGCCAGACCTCAACTGTTGATCAATCTGGTGTGCATGTAAAATGGTATACCATTTTGGGGAAAAGATCTGGCAGTTTGGATAAACTTAAAAACATACTGACCTTATGGCCCTGCAATTCCACTTGTAGGCTTTTACTCAAATGAAAATGGGTGCTTATGCTTACAAAAAGACCTATACACAAACCTTCTCAGAGACTATATTCATAGTAGGCCAAACTAAAAACAGGCTTCTTAAAACATCTGTGGTTTATTCATAGAAAGAAGTACTACTCATCAATAGAAAGGACTGAATCACCAATACAAGATGATAGAATCTCACAGACATGTTGTGTAAAAAACCTTATGCAAAAACAAACCGACAATTGCAGGCGCGCCGGTCGGGCGGTGGGCAGGGGCGTTGGGCATGGGCGGGGCCGAAGGCGCCGCGGGGCGGAGCCAGGAGGTGGCGAGGGGCGGGCGCGCCGGGCGCGGGGAGCTGTCAGCGGCCGCTCTCACAGGGCCGCCTCGCTGGCTGCACCCTTCCGCCAGGAGGAGGCCTTCAGGGAACTTGGGCGGCGGCGGCGGTTCGCTGCTTCCTGGGGAGGGAGGAGCGTTCGTGTGAGCGAGGCCAGGCAGGAGGCCTACACTCGAGCGCCTCCCGAGCCCGTGCCCGCGCCCACACCCGCACCCGCTGGTCCCCAGCCCGGAGGTTCCTCGAGGTCGCCTCGGAGGCGGGCCCCGGTGGCGGCGGCGGGCCCTGGCGGAAGCGGCTCAGCAGACAAGCGGCCTCAGGGTACCGGGCGCCGCCGGGGCCGCCGCGCAGGTGCCTTGGCAAAATGACCCCGGGGTCACCGCGGCGCGGTGCCTGATGGGGGAGGCCGGGGAGCCCCTGCGGACCAACCGAGAGAGCTCAGCAGCTTGCAGGGACAGGCGGGACGCCCGCTGGGAGCTCACCCTGCTGCAACCCTCGCCTCCCTTTTTTATTTTTCCTGGCTTTCATCGTTATCTAGTCAGGAATCCGCGGGTTTCTTTTCACTCTCATTAATCAACAATTATATGAGCAATATTAGAGTTAGTAGACTCCCCAGATCATCAAGTTCCCTCCCTACCGCATACCCTATTAGAGTCACTATCCGTCAGCATAGTACGATTCTATAGAATCACTACTTGACTTCTCTGTATTACACTGACTTCCACGTGGAACCCCTCCCACATTATGGCAGCTAATCTTAAGTCCCCCTTTCCACCCTTCTGCTTCCCTTCCCAACCAGCCTTCCTAGACGCTTACCTTTGGAAAATTGGTGATGGGGGGAGTCTAGTAAACATAATGTTACCCATGTAATTGGAGATTAATGACAAGTAAATAAATAAATAAATGATAGAATGCAGCAGCCCAGTTTTCAAAAGACATGTGCGCCCCTATGTCTATCACAGCACTATTCAAAATAGCCAAGCTAACTGTCCATCAGAAGATGAGCAGTGGAATATTATTAGGCCCTATGAAGAACAGAAATCCCATCACTTGCAACAACATGGATGGAGCTAGAGGGTATTATGCACAGTGAAATAAACCCAGTGGAGAAAGACAAGTATGAAATGATTTCAACAACCTTTGGAAAAGGAAATCCAAGAGAAACTGCATGAACAAAACGGCACTAGATTCACAGAACCCAAGAAGACACTGACAGTTACCAAAGGGCAAGGGAATGTGGTGGATAGTTGAGAATGGAGGGATAATGGGAGAGGGAAAGAAAGCGTGCATTACGATTAGCACGTATAATGTGGGAGCGGGGTCACAGGGAGGGCTGTACAACACAGAGAAGACAACTAGTGATTCCACAGTATCTTTTTATGCTCATGGACAGTGACTGCAATGGGGTATCTTCCGGGAATCTTCGTGATCGGGGGAGTCAAGTAAATATAATGTTACTCATGCAATTGTATAATAATGACAGATAGATAGGTAGTTAGATAGATGGAAAGACAGATAAATGAATGAATGCATAAATAAATAAATAAATACATACAAAGGAAGACAGAAAGAAAGTTAGATAGAATGATAGAGAGACTAAAAAGTAGATGGATAGATAGATAGATGGATAAATAGATACATAGATAGAAAGACAGATGAATGAATACATGACTAAATAAATACATACATGAGAGGGAAGGAAGGAAGGAAGGAAGGAAGGAGGGATGGAGGGAGGAAGGAAGGAAGGAAAGAAAGAAGGAAGGAAGGAGTAAAGCAACAGCCCAGTTTTAAAAATCTACAATTATATGAGCTACATGATGGTTACTACACTCCCCAGATCAAGTCCACGCAACATACTCCATTACAGTCAGTGTCCATCAGCTTAGCAAGATGCTACAGAATCACTACTTAAACTCTCTGTACTATACTGACTTTCCCGTGGGACCTCCCCACACATAACGTGAGCTGGTCGTAATGCCCCCTGTACACCCTTCTGCCTCCCTTCCCAACCAGCCTTCCTAGTCCCTTACTTTCATAAATTAGTGATGGGGAGGGTCAAGTAAACATAATGTTACTCATGTAGTTGTAGACTAATGATAAATAAACAATAAGTAAGGAAGTACATACATGAATACATACATAAAAAATAAATAATAGAATACAGCAGACCAGTTTAGAAGAGACATTTGCACCCCTATGTTTATCACAGCACTATACACAATAGCCAAGGTAAGTGTCCATCAGTAGATGAACAGTGGAATATTATTCAGGAAGAGGAAGGAAACCAATCCTACCATTTACAACAACATGGATGGAGCTAGAGTGTATTATGCTCAGTGAAATAAGCCACGCAGAAAACAAAAAATGTCAAATGATTTCACTCACCTATGGAGTATAAAAACAAGAAAGAGAGTGAAAGAACAAGACAGTAGTAGCCTCACCGAACCCAGGAAGGGACTCACGGTTACGAACGGGAATGTGACTGAGGAGGATGGTTTGGAAAGGAGAGAAGAGAGGGAAAATGGGGCATTACGAGTAGCACACATAATGTGGGCAGGCGGCAGGTATGGTCAAGGGAGTATAACACAGCAAAGATCAGTAGCACTTCTACAGCATATTCCTGGGCTGATGGACATTGACTCTTAAGGGCTATGTGTGGGGGGGACTTGGTAATGGCGGTAGTCTAACAACCATAATGCTGCTCATGGAACTGTTTAGTACTGACACCAAAATAAAAGGAAACACACAGTACCTTGGGTCTGGATTCCAATTTTACCTGATGCTGTCAAGTTGGTCAGTGTCCACCTCACCAGAATCACAGCTGCTCCTCTAAGCATACACATTCTGTCTCTAGGAAAGAGGCACCACTGTGACATCATGGAATTTCCAGACAACAGTGCTGCTCTTGCAAACTCCACCCCCATGGCGGGCACTGCCCAGCCGTGGGGAGCTGCATCACAATTTGAACAGGGAATATTATTCACCATATAAATAATGATTTCACTCGTGATGGGAGTATCAGAACAAAGAAAAAACTGAAGGAGAAAACATGAGCAGTCTCACAGAAACCAGGAATGGACTACAAGTTACCAAAGGGAAAGAGACCGGGGTGGATAGTTGGGAAAGAAGGGATAAAGGGAGAGGGAAAGAAAGTGTGCTTTACGATTAGCATGTATAATGTGGGAGGGGGGGTCACAGGGAGGGCTGTACAACACAGAGAAGACAAGTAGTGTTTCTACAGTGTCTTACTATGCTCATGGACAGTGACTGCAAAGGGGCATGTGGGGGAAATCTTCATGATGGGGGGAGTCTAATAAACATAATGTTACTCATGTAATTGTGTATTAATGACAGAAAGATAGACAGGAAGATAGATTAATAGATATAGATAGAGAAGAAATGAATTAATGCATGAATAAATAAATATATATGTACATGAACACATACATAAAGAAAGAAAGCAGAAGCCCAGCTGAAAAAAGACACACAAACCCCTGTGTTTACCACAGCACTATTAACAACAGCCAATCCACAATAACAGGAGCTACATTAAGGTTACTACATGCCCCAGATAAAGTCCACCAAACATACCACATTACAGTCACTGTCCGTCAGCATAGTAAGATGCTATAGAATTACTATTTGAACTCTCTGTACTATACAGACTTCCGCACGCGAGGTACCCACACATTATGTGAGCTAATCATAATGCCCCCTGTTCACCCTTCTCCCTCCCTTCACAACCAGTCTTTCTAGTCCCTGAAGCTTTGGTAAATTGGTGATGGATGGTGTCTACTAAACATAATGTTACTCATGTAGTTGTTGACTAATGACAAATGAGTAAATAATAAATAAGCAAGAACATAAATGAATACATACATACATACATAAAAAAATAAATAATAAAATGCAGCAGTCCAGTTTAAAACAGACATGTGCACCCCTATGTTTAACACACCACTATTTATAATAACCAAGCTAAGTGTCCAACAGAAGATGAAAAGTGCAATTTTATTCAGCCAAAACAAAACAAGAAATCCTACCATTTACAACAACATGGATGGAGCTAGAGGGTAATATGCACAGTGAAATAACCCAGGCGCAGAAAGACAGGTATCAAATGATATCACTAACCTCTCAGAAGGAGAAGCAAGAGAAACTGAGTGAGCAAAGCAGCACCAGATTCATAGAAGCCAAGAATGGACTAACATGTACCAAAGGGAAAGAGACCGGTGTGGATAGCTGGGACTGGACGGATAAGGGGAGAGGGAAAGAAAGCGTGCATTGCGATTAGCACGTATAATGTGGGAGGGGGGTCCCAGAGAGGCCTGTACATCACAGAGAAGACAAGTAGTGATCTTACAGCATCTTACTATGCTGATGGACAGTGACTGTGAAGGGGTATGTGGGGAGATCTTGGTGAAGGGGGGAGCCTAGTAAACATAATGTCCTCCATGTAATTGTAGATTAATGATACCAAAATATAAAAAAAATGATAAATTGAATTAAGGAATGCAGAAAAGTGGAGACGTTTCATAAAAGAAGAGATACAAATGGCCAAAGAGTCCATGGAAAAATATTCAGCAACAGTAGTCATCAAAGAAAAGCAAATTAAAATAACAGTGTGACATCCCAATTATGTTAGAAAGATTCAAAAGAACAAAAACTGACACTGCCAGACCTCAACTGTTGATCAATCTGGTGGGCATGTAAAATGGTATACCATTTTGGGGAAAAGATCTGGCAGTTTGGATAAACTTAAAAACATACTGACCTTATGGCCCTGCAATTCCACTTGTAGGCTTTTACTCAAATGAAAATGGGTGCTTATGCTTACAAAAAGACCTATACACAAACCTTCTCAGAGACTATATTCATAGTAGGCCAAACTAAAAACAGGCTTCTTAAAACATCTGTGGTTTATTCATAGAAAGAAGTACTACTCATCAATAGAAAGGACTGAATCACCAATACAAGATGATAGAATCTCACAGACATGTTGTGTAAAAAACCTTATGCAAAAACAAACCGACAATTGCAGGCGCGCCGGTCGGGCGGTGGGCAGGGGCGTTGGGCATGGGCGGGGCCGAAGGCGCCGCGGGGCGGAGCCAGGAGGTGGCGAGGGGCGGGCGCGCCGGGCGCGGGGAGCTGTCAGCGGCCGCTCTCACAGGGCCGCCTCGCTGGCTGCACCCTTCCGCCAGGAGGAGGCCTTCAGGGAACTTGGGCGGCGGCGGCGGTTCGCTGCTTCCTGGGGAGGGAGGAGCGTTCGTGTGAGCGAGGCCAGGCAGGAGGCCTACACTCGAGCGCCTCCCGAGCCCGTGCCCGCGCCCACACCCGCACCCGCTGGTCCCCAGCCCGGAGGTTCCTCGAGGTCGCCTCGGAGGCGGGCCCCGGTGGCGGCGGCGGGCCCTGGCGGAAGCGGCTCAGCAGACAAGCGGCCTCAGGGTACCGGGCGCCGCCGGGGCCGCCGCGCAGGTGCCTTGGCAAAATGACCCCGGGGTCACCGCGGCGCGGTGCCTGATGGGGGAGGCCGGGGAGCCCCTGCGGACCAACCGAGAGAGCTCAGCAGCTTGCAGGGACAGGCGGGACGCCCGCTGGGAGCTCACCCTGCTGCAACCCTCGCCTCCCTTTTTTATTTTTCCTGGCTTTCATCGTTATCTAGTCAGGAATCCGCGGGTTTCTTTTCACTCTCATTAATCAACAATTATATGAGCAATATTAGAGTTAGTAGACTCCCCAGATCATCAAGTTCCCTCCCTACCGCATACCCTATTAGAGTCACTATCCGTCAGCATAGTACGATTCTATAGAATCACTACTTGACTTCTCTGTATTACACTGACTTCCACGTGGAACCCCTCCCACATTATGGCAGCTAATCTTAAGTCCCCCTTTCCACCCTTCTGCTTCCCTTCCCAACCAGCCTTCCTAGACGCTTACCTTTGGAAAATTGGTGATGGGGGGAGTCTAGTAAACATAATGTTACCCATGTAATTGGAGATTAATGACAAGTAAATAAATAAATAAATGATAGAATGCAGCAGCCCAGTTTTCAAAAGACATGTGCGCCCCTATGTCTATCACAGCACTATTCACAATAGCCAAGCTAACTGTCCATCAGAAGATGAGCAGTGGAATATTATTAGGCCCTATGAAGAACGGAAATCCCATCACTTGCAACAACATGGATGGAGCTAGAGGGTATTATGCACAGTGAAAATAAACCCAGTGGAGAAAGACAAGTATGAAATGATTTCAACAACCTTTGGAAAAGGAAATCCAAGAGAAACTGCATGAACAAAACGGCACTAGATTCACAGAACCCAAGAAGACACTGACAGTTACCAAAGGGCAAGGGAATGTGGTGGATAGTTGAGAATGGAGGGATAATGGGAGAGGGAAAGAAAGCGTGCATTACGATTAGCACGTATAATGTGGGAGCGGGGTCACAGGGAGGGCTGTACAACACAGAGAAGACAACTAGTGATTCCACAGTATCTTTTTATGCTCATGGACAGTGACTGCAATGGGGTATCTTCCGGGAATCTTCGTGATCGGGGGAGTCAAGTAAATATAATGTTACTCATGCAATTGTATAATAATGACAGATAGATAGGTAGTTAGATAGATGGAAAGACAGATAAATGAATGAATGCATAAATAAATAAATAAATACATATAAAGGAAGACAGAAAGAAAGTTAGATAGAATGATAGAGAGACTAAAAAGTAGATGGATAGATAGATAGATGGATAAATAGATAGATACATAGATAGAAAGACAGATGAATGAATACATGACTAAAGAAATACATACATGAGAGGGAAGGAAGGAAGGAAGGAAGGATGGAGGGAGGAAGGAAGGAAGGAAAGAAAGAAGGAAGGAAGGAGTAAAGCAACAGCCCAGTTTTAAAAATCTACAATTATATGAGCTACATGATGGTTACTACACTCCCCAGATCAAGTCCACGCAACATACTCCATTACAGTCAGTGTCCATCAGCTTAGCAAGATGCTACAGAATCACTACTTAAACTCTCTGTACTATACTGACTTTCCCGTGGGACCTCCCCACACATAACGTGAGCTGGTCGTAATGCCCCCTGTACACCCTTCTGCCTCCCTTCCCAACCAGCCTTCCTAGTCCCTTACTTTCATAAATTAGTGATGGGGAGGGTCAAGTAAACATAATGTTACTCATGTAGTTGTAGACTAATGATAAATAAACAATAAGTAAGGAAGTACATACATGAATACATACATAAAAAATAAATAATAGAATACAGCAGACCAGTTTAGAAGAGACATTTGCACCCCTATGTTTATCACAGCACTATACACAATAGCCAAGGTAAGTGTCCATCAGTAGATGAACAGTGGAATATTATTCAGCCAGAGGAAGGAAACCAATCCTACCATTTACAACAACATGGATGGAGCTAGAGGGTATTATGCTCAGTGAAATAAGCCACGCAGAAAACAAAAAATGTCAAATGATTTCACTCACCTATGGAGTATAAAAACAAGAAAGAGAGTGAAAGAACAAGACAGTAGTAGCCTCACCGAACCCAGGAAGGGACTCACGGTTACGAACGGGAATGTGACTGAGGAGGATGGGTTGGAAAGGAGAGAAGAGAGGGAAAATGGGGCATTACGAGTAGCACACATAATGTGGGCAGGCGGCAGGTATGGTCAAGGGAGTATAACACAGCAAAGATCAGTAGCACTTCTACAGCATATTCCTGGGCTGATGGACATTGACTCTTAAGGGCTATGTGTGGGGGGGACTTGGTAATGGGGGTAGTCTAACAACCATAATGCTGCTCATGGAACTGTTTAGTACTGACACCAAAATAAAAGGAAACACACAGTACCTTGGGTCTGGATTCCAATTTTACCTGATGCTGTCAAGTTGGTCAGTGTCCACCTCACCAGAATCACAGCTGCTCCTCTAAGCATACACATTCTGTCTCTAGGAAAGAGGCACCACTGTGACATCATGGAATTTCCAGACAACAGTGCTGCTCTTGCAAACTCCACCCCCATGGCGGGCACTGCCCAGCCGTGGGGAGCTGCATCACAATTTGAACAGGGAATATTATTCACCATATAAATAATGATTTCACTCGTGATGGGAGTATCAGAACAAAGAAAAAACTGAAGGAGAAAACATGAGCAGTCTCACAGAAACCAGGAATGGACTACAAGTTACCAAAGGGAAAGAGACCGGGGTGGATAGTTGGGAAAGAAGGGATAAAGGGAGAGGGAAAGAAAGTGTGCTTTACGATTAGCATGTATAATGTGGGAGGGGGGGTCACAGGGAGGGCTGTACAACACAGAGAAGACAAGTAGTGTTTCTACAGTGTCTTACTATGCTCATGGACAGTGACTGCAAAGGGGCATGTGGGGGAATCTTCATGATGGGGGGAGTCTAATTAACATAATGTTACTCATGTAATTGTGTATTAATGACAGAAAGATAGACAGGAAGATAGATTAATAGATATAGATAGAGAAGAAATGAATTAATGCATGAATAAATAAATATATATGTACATGAACACATACATAAAGAAAGAAAGCAGAAGCCCAGCTGAAAAAAGACACACAAACCCCTGTGTTTACCACAGCACTATTAACAACAGCCAATCCACAATAACAGGAGCTACATTAAGGTTACTACATGCCCCAGATAAAGTCCACCAAACATACCACATTACAGTCACTGTCCGTCAGCATAGTAAGATGCTATAGAATTACTATTTGAACTCTCTGTACTATACAGACTTCCGCACGCGAGGTACCCACACACTATGTGAGCTAATCATAATGCCCCCTGTTCACCCTTCTCCCTCCCTTCACAACCAGTCTTTCTAGTCCCTGAAGCTTTGGTAAATTGGTGATGGATGGTGTCTACTAAACATAATGTTACTCATGTAGTTGTTGACTAATGACAAATGAGTAAATAATAAATAAGCAAGAATATAAATGAATACATACATACATACATAAGAAAATAAATAATAAAATGCAGCAGTCCAGTTTAAAACAGACATGTGCACCCCTATGTTTAACACACCACTATTTATAATAACCAAGCTAAGTGTCCAACAGAAGATGAAAAGTGCAATTTTATTCAGCCAAAACAAAACAAGAAATCCTACCATTTACAACAACATGGATGGAGCTAGAGGGTAATATGCACAGAGAAATAACCCAGGCGCAGAAAGACAGGTATCAAATGATATCACTAACCTCTCAGAAGGAGAAGCAAGAGAAACTGAGTGAGCAAAGCAGCACCAGATTCATAGAAGCCAAGAATGGACTAACATGTACCAAAGGGAAAGAGACCGGTGTGGATAGCTGGGACTGGACGGATAAGGGGAGAGGGAAAGAAAGCGTGCATTGCGATTAGCACGTATAATGTGGGAGGGGGGTCCCAGAGAGGCCTGTACATCACAGAGAAGACAAGTAGTGATCTTACAGCATCTTACTATGCTGATGGACAGTGACTGTGAAGGGGTATGTGGGGAGATCTTGGTGAAGGGGGGAGCCTAGTAAACATAATGTCCTCCATGTAATTGTAGATTAATGATACCAAAATATAAAAAAAATGATAAATTGAATTAAGGAATGCAGAAAAGTGGAGACGTTTCATAAAAGAAGAGATACAAATGGCCAAAGAGTCCATGGAAAAATATTCAGCAACAGTAGTCATCAAAGAAAAGCAAATTAAAATAACAGTGTGACATCCCAATTATGTTAGAATGATTCAAAAGAACAAAAACTGACACTGCCAGACCTCAACTGTTGATCAATCTGGTGGGCATGTAAAATGGTATACCATTTTGGGGAAAAGATCTGGCAGTTTGGATAAACTTAAAAACATACTGACCTTATGGCCCTGCAATTCCACTTGTAGGCTTTTACTCAAATGAAAATGGGTGCTTATGCTTACAAAAAGACCTATACACAAACCTTCTCAGAGACTATATTCATAGTAGGCCAAACTAAAAACAGGCTTCTTAAAACATCTGTGGTTTATTCATAGAAAGAAGTACTACTCATCAATAGAAAGGACTGAATCACCAATACAAGATGATAGAATCTCACAGACATGTTGTGTAAAAAACCTTATGCAAAAACAAACCGACAATTGCAGGCGCGCCGGTCGGGCGGTGGGCAGGGGCGTTGGGCATGGGCGGGGCCGAAGGCGCCGCGGGGCGGAGCCAGGAGGTGGCGAGGGGCGGGCGCGCCGGGCGCGGGGAGCTGTCAGCGGCCGCTCTCACAGGGCCGCCTCGCTGGCTGCACCCTTCCGCCAGGAGGAGGCCTTCAGGGAACTTGGGCGGCGGCGGCGGTTCGCTGCTTCCTGGGGAGGGAGGAGCGTTCGTGTGAGCGAGGCCAGGCAGGAGGCCTACACTCGAGCGCCTCCCGAGCCCGTGCCCGCGCCCACACCCGCACCCGCTGGTCCCCAGCCCGGAGGTTCCTCGAGGTCGCCTCGGAGGCGGGCCCCGGTGGCGGCGGCGGGCCCTGGCGGAAGCGGCTCAGCAGACAAGCGGCCTCAGGGTACCGGGCGCCGCCGGGGCCGCCGCGCAGGTGCCTTGGCAAAATGACCCCGGGGTCACCGCGGCGCGGTGCCTGATGGGGGAGGCCGGGGAGCCCCTGCGGACCAACCGAGAGAGCTCAGCAGCTTGCAGGGACAGGCGGGACGCCCGCTGGGAGCTCACCCTGCTGCAACCCTCGCCTCCCTTTTTTATTTTTCCTGGCTTTCATCGTTATCTAGTCAGGAATCCGCGGGTTTCTTTTCACTCTCATTAATCAACAATTATATGAGCAATATTAGAGTTAGTAGACTCCCCAGATCATCAAGTTCCCTCCCTACCGCATACCCTATTAGAGTCACTATCCGTCAGCATAGTACGATTCTATAGAATCACTACTTGACTTCTCTGTATTACACTGACTTCCACGTGGAACCCCTCCCACATTATGGCAGCTAATCTTAAGTCCCCCTTTCCACCCTTCTGCTTCCCTTCCCAACCAGCCTTCCTAGACGCTTACCTTTGGAAAATTGGTGATGGGGGGAGTCTAGTAAACATAATGTTACCCATGTAATTGGAGATTAATGACAAGTAAATAAATAAATAAATGATAGAATGCAGCAGCCCAGTTTTCAAAAGACATGTGCGCCCCTATGTCTATCACAGCACTATTCACAATAGCCAAGCTAACTGTCCATCAGAAGATGAGCAGTGGAATATTATTAGGCCCTATGAAGAACGGAAATCCCATCACTTGCAACAACATGGATGGAGCTAGAGGGTATTATGCACAGTGAAAATAAACCCAGTGGAGAAAGACAAGTATGAAATGATTTCAACAACCTTTGGAAAAGGAAATCCAAGAGAAACTGCATGAACAAAACGGCACTAGATTCACAGAACCCAAGAAGACACTGACAGTTACCAAAGGGCAAGGGAATGTGGTGGATAGTTGAGAATGGAGGGATAATGGGAGAGGGAAAGAAAGCGTGCATTACGATTAGCACGTATAATGTGGGAGCGGGGTCACAGGGAGGGCTGTACAACACAGAGAAGACAACTAGTGATTCCACAGTATCTTTTTATGCTCATGGACAGTGACTGCAATGGGGTATCTTCCGGGAATCTTCGTGATCGGGGGAGTCAAGTAAATATAATGTTACTCATGCAATTGTATAATAATGACAGATAGATAGGTAGTTAGATAGATGGAAAGACAGATAAATGAATGAATGCATAAATAAATAAATAAATACATATAAAGGAAGACAGAAAGAAAGTTAGATAGAATGATAGAGAGACTAAAAAGTAGATGGATAGATAGATAGATGGATAAATAGATAGATACATAGATAGAAAGACAGATGAATGAATACATGACTAAAGAAATACATACATGAGAGGGAAGGAAGGAAGGAAGGAAGGATGGAGGGAGGAAGGAAGGAAGGAAAGAAAGAAGGAAGGAAGGAGTAAAGCAACAGCCCAGTTTTAAAAATCTACAATTATATGAGCTACATGATGGTTACTACACTCCCCAGATCAAGTCCACGCAACATACTCCATTACAGTCAGTGTCCATCAGCTTAGCAAGATGCTACAGAATCACTACTTAAACTCTCTGTACTATACTGACTTTCCCGTGGGACCTCCCCACACATAACGTGAGCTGGTCGTAATGCCCCCTGTACACCCTTCTGCCTCCCTTCCCAACCAGCCTTCCTAGTCCCTTACTTTCATAAATTAGTGATGGGGAGGGTCAAGTAAACATAATGTTACTCATGTAGTTGTAGACTAATGATAAATAAACAATAAGTAAGGAAGTACATACATGAATACATACATAAAAAATAAATAATAGAATACAGCAGACCAGTTTAGAAGAGACATTTGCACCCCTATGTTTATCACAGCACTATACACAATAGCCAAGGTAAGTGTCCATCAGTAGATGAACAGTGGAATATTATTCAGCCAGAGGAAGGAAACCAATCCTACCATTTACAACAACATGGATGGAGCTAGAGGGTATTATGCTCAGTGAAATAAGCCACGCAGAAAACAAAAAATGTCAAATGATTTCACTCACCTATGGAGTATAAAAACAAGAAAGAGAGTGAAAGAACAAGACAGTAGTAGCCTCACCGAACCCAGGAAGGGACTCACGGTTACGAACGGGAATGTGACTGAGGAGGATGGTTTGGAAAGGAGAGAAGAGAGGGAAAATGGGGCATTACGAGTAGCACACATAATGTGGGCAGGCGGCAGGTATGGTCAAGGGAGTATAACACAGCAAAGATCAGTAGCACTTCTACAGCATATTCCTGGGCTGATGGACATTGACTCTTAAGGGCTATGTGTGGGGGGGACTTGGTAATGGGGGTAGTCTAACAACCATAATGCTGCTCATGGAACTGTTTAGTACTGACACCAAAATAAAAGGAAACACACAGTACCTTGGGTCTGGATTCCAATTTTACCTGATGCTGTCAAGTTGGTCAGTGTCCACCTCACCAGAATCACAGCTGCTCCTCTAAGCATACACATTCTGTCTCTAGGAAAGAGGCACCACTGTGACATCATGGAATTTCCAGACAACAGTGCTGCTCTTGCAAACTCCACCCCCATGGCGGGCACTGCCCAGCCGTGGGGAGCTGCATCACAATTTGAACAGGGAATATTATTCACCATATAAATAATGATTTCACTCGTGATGGGAGTATCAGAACAAAGAAAAAACTGAAGGAGAAAACATGAGCAGTCTCACAGAAACCAGGAATGGACTACAAGTTACCAAAGGGAAAGAGACCGGGGTGGATAGTTGGGAAAGAAGGGATAAAGGGAGAGGGAAAGAAAGTGTGCTTTACGATTAGCATGTATAATGTGGGAGGGGGGGTCACAGGGAGGGCTGTACAACACAGAGAAGACAAGTAGTGTTTCTACAGTGTCTTACTATGCTCATGGACAGTGACTGCAAAGGGGCATGTGGGGGAATCTTCATGATGGGGGGAGTCTAATTAACATAATGTTACTCATGTAATTGTGTATTAATGACAGAAAGATAGACAGGAAGATAGATTAATAGATATAGATAGAGAAGAAATGAATTAATGCATGAATAAATAAATATATATGTACATGAACACATACATAAAGAAAGAAAGCAGAAGCCCAGCTGAAAAAAGACACACAAACCCCTGTGTTTACCACAGCACTATTAACAACAGCCAATCCACAATAACAGGAGCTACATTAAGGTTACTACATGCCCCAGATAAAGTCCACCAAACATACCACATTACAGTCACTGTCCGTCAGCATAGTAAGATGCTATAGAATTACTATTTGAACTCTCTGTACTATACAGACTTCCGCACGCGAGGTACCCACACACTATGTGAGCTAATCATAATGCCCCCTGTTCACCCTTCTCCCTCCCTTCACAACCAGTCTTTCTAGTCCCTGAAGCTTTGGTAAATTGGTGATGGATGGTGTCTACTAAACATAATGTTACTCATGTAGTTGTTGACTAATGACAAATGAGTAAATAATAAATAAGCAAGAACATAAATGAATACATACATACATACATAAGAAAATAAATAATAAAATGCAGCAGTCCAGTTTAAAACAGACATGTGCACCCCTATGTTTAACACACCACTATTTATAATAACCAAGCTAAGTGTCCAACAGAAGATGAAAAGTGCAATTTTATTCAGCCAAAACAAAACAAGAAATCCTACCATTTACAACAACATGGATGGAGCTAGAGGGTAATATGCACAGAGAAATAACCCAGGCGCAGAAAGACAGGTATCAAATGATATCACTAACCTCTCAGAAGGAGAAGCAAGAGAAACTGAGTGAGCAAAGCAGCACCAGATTCATAGAAGCCAAGAATGGACTAACATGTACCAAAGGGAAAGAGACCGGTGTGGATAGCTGGGACTGGACGGATAAGGGGAGAGGGAAAGAAAGCGTGCATTGCGATTAGCACGTATAATGTGGGAGGGGGGTCCCAGAGAGGCCTGTACATCACAGAGAAGACAAGTAGTGATCTTACAGCATCTTACTATGCTGATGGACAGTGACTGTGAAGGGGTATGTGGGGAGATCTTGGTGAAGGGGGGAGCCTAGTAAACATAATGTCCTCCATGTAATTGTAGATTAATGATACCAAAATATAAAAAAAATGATAAATTGAATTAAGGAATGCAGAAAAGTGGAGACGTTTCATAAAAGAAGAGATACAAATGGCCAAAGAGTCCATGGAAAAATATTCAGCAACAGTAGTCATCAAAGAAAAGCAAATTAAAATAACAGTGTGACATCCCAATTATGTTAGAATGATTCAAAAGAACAAAAACTGACACTGCCAGACCTCAACTGTTGATCAATCTGGTGTGCATGTAAAATGGTATACCATTTTGGGGAAAAGATCTGGCAGTTTGGATAAACTTAAAAACATACTGACCTTATGGCCCTGCAATTCCACTTGTAGGCTTTTACTCAAATGAAAATGGGTGCTTATGCTTACAAAAAGACCTATACACAAACCTTCTCAGAGACTATATTCATAGTAGGCCAAACTAAAAACAGGCTTCTTAAAACATCTGTGGTTTATTCATAGAAACAAGTACTACTCATCAATAGAAAGGACTGAATCACCAATACAAGATGATAGAATCTCACAGACATGTTGTGTAAAAAACCTTATGCAAAAACAAACCGACAATTGCAGGCGCGCCGGTCGGGCGGTGGGCAGGGGCGTTGGGCATGGGCGGGGCCGAAGGCGCCGCGGGGCGGAGCCAGGAGGTGGCGAGGGGCGGGCGCGCCGGGCGCGGGGAGCTGTCAGCGGCCGCTCTCACAGGGCCGCCTCGCTGGCTGCACCCTTCCGCCAGGAGGAGGCCTTCAGGGAACTTGGGCGGCGGCGGCGGTTCGCTGCTTCCTGGGGAGGGAGGAGCGTTCGTGTGAGCGAGGCCAGGCAGGAGGCCTACACTCGAGCGCCTCCCGAGCCCGTGCCCGCGCCCACACCCGCACCCGCTGGTCCCCAGCCCGGAGGTTCCTCGAGGTCGCCTCGGAGGCGGGCCCCGGTGGCGGCGGCGGGCCCTGGCGGAAGCGGCTCAGCAGACAAGCGGCCTCAGGGTACCGGGCGCCGCCGGGGCCGCCGCGCAGGTGCCTTGGCAAAATGACCCCGGGGTCACCGCGGCGCGGTGCCTGATGGGGGAGGCCGGGGAGCCCCTGCGGACCAACCGAGAGAGCTCAGCAGCTTGCAGGGACAGGCGGGACGCCCGCTGGGAGCTCACCCTGCTGCAACCCTCGCCTCCCTTTTTTATTTTTCCTGGCTTTCATCGTTATCTAGTCAGGAATCCGCGGGTTTCTTTTCACTCTCATTAATCAACAATTATATGAGCAATATTAGAGTTAGTAGACTCCCCAGATCATCAAGTTCCCTCCCTACCGCATACCCTATTAGAGTCACTATCCGTCAGCATAGTACGATTCTATAGAATCACTACTTGACTTCTCTGTATTACACTGACTTCCACGTGGAACCCCTCCCACATTATGGCAGCTAATCTTAAGTCCCCCTTTCCACCCTTCTGCTTCCCTTCCCAACCAGCCTTCCTAGACGCTTACCTTTGGAAAATTGGTGATGGGGGGAGTCTAGTAAACATAATGTTACCCATGTAATTGGAGATTAATGACAAGTAAATAAATAAATAAATGATAGAATGCAGCAGCCCAGTTTTCAAAAGACATGTGCGCCCCTATGTCTATCACAGCACTATTCACAATAGCCAAGCTAACTGTCCATCAGAAGATGAGCAGTGGAATATTATTAGGCCCTATGAAGAACGGAAATCCCATCACTTGCAACAACATGGATGGAGCTAGAGGGTATTATGCACAGTGAAAATAAACCCAGTGGAGAAAGACAAGTATGAAATGATTTCAACAACCTTTGGAAAAGGAAATCCAAGAGAAACTGCATGAACAAAACGGCACTAGATTCACAGAACCCAAGAAGACACTGACAGTTACCAAAGGGCAAGGGAATGTGGTGGATAGTTGAGAATGGAGGGATAATGGGAGAGGGAAAGAAAGCGTGCATTACGATTAGCACGTATAATGTGGGAGCGGGGTCACAGGGAGGGCTGTACAACACAGAGAAGACAACTAGTGATTCCACAGTATCTTTTTATGCTCATGGACAGTGACTGCAATGGGGTATCTTCCGGGAATCTTCGTGATCGGGGGAGTCAAGTAAATATAATGTTACTCATGCAATTGTATAATAATGACAGATAGATAGGTAGTTAGATAGATGGAAAGACAGATAAATGAATGAATGCATAAATAAATAAATAAATACATATAAAGGAAGACAGAAAGAAAGTTAGATAGAATGATAGAGAGACTAAAAAGTAGATGGATAGATAGATAGATGGATAAATAGATAGATACATAGATAGAAAGACAGATGAATGAATACATGACTAAAGAAATACATACATGAGAGGGAAGGAAGGAAGGAAGGAAGGATGGAGGGAGGAAGGAAGGAAGGAAAGAAAGAAGGAAGGAAGGAGTAAAGCAACAGCCCAGTTTTAAAAATCTACAATTATATGAGCTACATGATGGTTACTACACTCCCCAGATCAAGTCCACGCAACATACTCCATTACAGTCAGTGTCCATCAGCTTAGCAAGATGCTACAGAATCACTACTTAAACTCTCTGTACTATACTGACTTTCCCGTGGGACCTCCCCACACATAACGTGAGCTGGTCGTAATGCCCCCTGTACACCCTTCTGCCTCCCTTCCCAACCAGCCTTCCTAGTCCCTTACTTTCATAAATTAGTGATGGGGAGGGTCAAGTAAACATAATGTTACTCATGTAGTTGTAGACTAATGATAAATAAACAATAAGTAAGGAAGTACATACATGAATACATACATAAAAAATAAATAATAGAATACAGCAGACCAGTTTAGAAGAGACATTTGCACCCCTATGTTTATCACAGCACTATACACAATAGCCAAGGTAAGTGTCCATCAGTAGATGAACAGTGGAATATTATTCAGCCAGAGGAAGGAAACCAATCCTACCATTTACAACAACATGGATGGAGCTAGAGGGTATTATGCTCAGTGAAATAAGCCACGCAGAAAACAAAAAATGTCAAATGATTTCACTCACCTATGGAGTATAAAAACAAGAAAGAGAGTGAAAGAACAAGACAGTAGTAGCCTCACCGAACCCAGGAAGGGACTCACGGTTACGAACGGGAATGTGACTGAGGAGGATGGTTTGGAAAGGAGAGAAGAGAGGGAAAATGGGGCATTACGAGTAGCACACATAATGTGGGCAGGCGGCAGGTATGGTCAAGGGAGTATAACACAGCAAAGATCAGTAGCACTTCTACAGCATATTCCTGGGCTGATGGACATTGACTCTTAAGGGCTATGTGTGGGGGGGACTTGGTAATGGGGGTAGTCTAACAACCATAATGCTGCTCATGGAACTGTTTAGTACTGACACCAAAATAAAAGGAAACACACAGTACCTTGGGTCTGGATTCCAATTTTACCTGATGCTGTCAAGTTGGTCAGTGTCCACCTCACCAGAATCACAGCTGCTCCTCTAAGCATACACATTCTGTCTCTAGGAAAGAGGCACCACTGTGACATCATGGAATTTCCAGACAACAGTGCTGCTCTTGCAAACTCCACCCCCATGGCGGGCACTGCCCAGCCGTGGGGAGCTGCATCACAATTTGAACAGGGAATATTATTCACCATATAAATAATGATTTCACTCGTGATGGGAGTATCAGAACAAAGAAAAAACTGAAGGAGAAAACATGAGCAGTCTCACAGAAACCAGGAATGGACTACAAGTTACCAAAGGGAAAGAGACCGGGGTGGATAGTTGGGAAAGAAGGGATAAAGGGAGAGGGAAAGAAAGTGTGCTTTACGATTAGCATGTATAATGTGGGAGGGGGGGTCACAGGGAGGGCTGTACAACACAGAGAAGACAAGTAGTGTTTCTACAGTGTCTTACTATGCTCATGGACAGTGACTGCAAAGGGGCATGTGGGGGAATCTTCATGATGGGGGGAGTCTAATTAACATAATGTTACTCATGTAATTGTGTATTAATGACAGAAAGATAGACAGGAAGATAGATTAATGGATATAGATAGAGAAGAAATGAATTAATGCATGAATAAATAAATATATATGTACATGAACACATACATAAAGAAAGAAAGCAGAAGCCCAGCTGAAAAAAGACACACAAACCCCTGTGTTTACCACAGCACTATTAACAACAGCCAATCCACAATAACAGGAGCTACATTAAGGTTACTACATGCCCCAGATAAAGTCCACCAAACATACCACATTACAGTCACTGTCCGTCAGCATAGTAAGATGCTATAGAATTACTATTTGAACTCTCTGTACTATACAGACTTCCGCACGCGAGGTACCCACACACTATGTGAGCTAATCATAATGCCCCCTGTTCACCCTTCTCCCTCCCTTCACAACCAGTCTTTCTAGTCCCTGAAGCTTTGGTAAATTGGTGATGGATGGTGTCTACTAAACATAATGTTACTCATGTAGTTGTTGACTAATGACAAATGAGTAAATAATAAATAAGCAAGAATATAAATGAATACATACATACATACATAAGAAAATAAATAATAAAATGCAGCAGTCCAGTTTAAAACAGACATGTGCACCCCTATGTTTAACACACCACTATTTATAATAACCAAGCTAAGTGTCCAACAGAAGATGAAAAGTGCAATTTTATTCAGCCAAAACAAAACAAGAAATCCTACCATTTACAACAACATGGATGGAGCTAGAGGGTAATATGCACAGAGAAATAACCCAGGCGCAGAAAGACAGGTATCAAATGATATCACTAACCTCTCAGAAGGAGAAGCAAGAGAAACTGAGTGAGCAAAGCAGCACCAGATTCATAGAAGCCAAGAATGGACTAACATGTACCAAAGGGAAAGAGACCGGTGTGGATAGCTGGGACTGGACGGATAAGGGGAGAGGGAAAGAAAGCGTGCATTGCGATTAGCACGTATAATGTGGGAGGGGGGTCCCAGAGAGGCCTGTACATCACAGAGAAGACAAGTAGTGATCTTACAGCATCTTACTATGCTGATGGACAGTGACTGTGAAGGGGTATGTGGGGAGATCTTGGTGAAGGGGGGAGCCTAGTAAACATAATGTCCTCCATGTAATTGTAGATTAATGATACCAAAATATAAAAAAAATGATAAATTGAATTAAGGAATGCAGAAAAGTGGAGACGTTTCATAAAAGAAGAGATACAAATGGCCAAAGAGTCCATGGAAAAATATTCAGCAACAGTAGTCATCAAAGAAAAGCAAATTAAAATAACAGTGTGACATCCCAATTATGTTAGAATGATTCAAAAGAACAAAAACTGACACTGCCAGACCTCAACTGTTGATCAATCTGGTGGGCATGTAAAATGGTATACCATTTTGGGGAAAAGATCTGGCAGTTTGGATAAACTTAAAAACATACTGACCTTATGGCCCTGCAATTCCACTTGTAGGCTTTTACTCAAATGAAAATGGGTGCTTATGCTTACAAAAAGACCTATACACAAACCTTCTCAGAGACTATATTCATAGTAGGCCAAACTAAAAACAGGCTTCTTAAAACATCTGTGGTTTATTCATAGAAACAAGTACTACTCATCAATAGAAAGGACTGAATCACCAATACAAGATGATAGAATCTCACAGACATGTTGTGTAAAAAACCTTATGCAAAAACAAACCGACAATTGCAGGCGCGCCGGTCGGGCGGTGGGCAGGGGCGTTGGGCATGGGCGGGGCCGAAGGCGCCGCGGGGCGGAGCCAGGAGGTGGCGAGGGGCGGGCGCGCCGGGCGCGGGGAGCTGTCAGCGGCCGCTCTCACAGGGCCGCCTCGCTGGCTGCACCCTTCCGCCAGGAGGAGGCCTTCAGGGAACTTGGGCGGCGGCGGCGGTTCGCTGCTTCCTGGGGAGGGAGGAGCGTTCGTGTGAGCGAGGCCAGGCAGGAGGCCTACACTCGAGCGCCTCCCGAGCCCGTGCCCGCGCCCACACCCGCACCCGCTGGTCCCCAGCCCGGAGGTTCCTCGAGGTCGCCTCGGAGGCGGGCCCCGGTGGCGGCGGCGGGCCCTGGCGGAAGCGGCTCAGCAGACAAGCGGCCTCAGGGTACCGGGCGCCGCCGGGGCCGCCGCGCAGGTGCCTTGGCAAAATGACCCCGGGGTCACCGCGGCGCGGTGCCTGATGGGGGAGGCCGGGGAGCCCCTGCGGACCAACCGAGAGAGCTCAGCAGCTTGCAGGGACAGGCGGGACGCCCGCTGGGAGCTCACCCTGCTGCAACCCTCGCCTCCCTTTTTTATTTTTCCTGGCTTTCATCGTTATCTAGTCAGGAATCCGCGGGTTTCTTTTCACTCTCATTAATCAACAATTATATGAGCAATATTAGAGTTAGTAGACTCCCCAGATCATCAAGTTCCCTCCCTACCGCATACCCTATTAGAGTCACTATCCGTCAGCATAGTACGATTCTATAGAATCACTACTTGACTTCTCTGTATTACACTGACTTCCACGTGGAACCCCTCCCACATTATGGCAGCTAATCTTAAGTCCCCCTTTCCACCCTTCTGCTTCCCTTCCCAACCAGCCTTCCTAGACGCTTACCTTTGGAAAATTGGTGATGGGGGGAGTCTAGTAAACATAATGTTACCCATGTAATTGGAGATTAATGACAAGTAAATAAATAAATAAATGATAGAATGCAGCAGCCCAGTTTTCAAAAGACATGTGCGCCCCTATGTCTATCACAGCACTATTCACAATAGCCAAGCTAACTGTCCATCAGAAGATGAGCAGTGGAATATTATTAGGCCCTATGAAGAACGGAAATCCCATCACTTGCAACAACATGGATGGAGCTAGAGGGTATTATGCACAGTGAAAATAAACCCAGTGGAGAAAGGCAAGTATGAAATGATTTCAACAACCTTTGGAAAAGGAAATCCAAGAGAAACTGCATGAACAAAACGGCACTAGATTCACAGAACCCAAGAAGACACTGACAGTTACCAAAGGGCAAGGGAATGTGGTGGATAGTTGAGAATGGAGGGATAATGGGAGAGGGAAAGAAAGCGTGCATTACGATTAGCACGTATAATGTGGGAGCGGGGTCACAGGGAGGGCTGTACAACACAGAGAAGACAACTAGTGATTCCACAGTATCTTTTTATGCTCATGGACAGTGACTGCAATGGGGTATCTTCCGGGAATCTTCGTGATCGGGGGAGTCAAGTAAATATAATGTTACTCATGCAATTGTATAATAATGACAGATAGATAGGTAGTTAGATAGATGGAAAGACAGATAAATGAATGAATGCATAAATAAATAAATAAATACATACAAAGGAAGACAGAAAGAAAGTTAGATAGAATGATAGAGAGACTAAAAAGTAGATGGATAGATAGATAGATGGATAAATAGATACATAGATAGAAAGACAGATGAATGAATACATGACTAAATAAATACATACATGAGAGGGAAGGAAGGAAGGAAGGAAGGAAGGAGGGATGGAGGGAGGAAGGAAGGAAGGAAAGAAAGAAGGAAGGAAGGAGTAAAGCAACAGCCCAGTTTTAAAAATCTACAATTATATGAGCTACATGATGGTTACTACACTCCCCAGATCAAGTCCACGCAACATACTCCATTACAGTCAGTGTCCATCAGCTTAGCAAGATGCTACAGAATCACTACTTAAACTCTCTGTACTATACTGACTTTCCCGTGGGACCTCCCCACACATAACGTGAGCTGGTCGTAATGCCCCCTGTACACCCTTCTGCCTCCCTTCAAAACCAGCCTTCCTAGTCCCTTACTTTCATAAATTAGTGATGGGGAGGGTCAAGTAAACATAATGTTACTCATGTAGTTGTAGACTAATGATAAATAAACAATAAGTAAGGAAGTACATACATGAATACATACATAAAAAATAAATAATAGAATACAGCAGACCAGTTTAGAAGAGACATTTGCACCCCTATGTTTATCACAGCACTATACACAATAGCCAAGGTAAGTGTCCATCAGTAGATGAACAGTGGAATATTATTCAGGAAGAGGAAGGAAACCAATCCTACCATTTACAACAACATGGATGGAGCTAGAGTGTATTATGCTCAGTGAAATAAGCCACGCAGAAAACAAAAAATGTCAAATGATTTCACTCACCTATGGAGTATAAAAACAAGAAAGAGAGTGAAAGAACAAGACAGTAGTAGCCTCACCGAACCCAGGAAGGGACTCACGGTTACGAACGGGAATGTGACTGAGGAGGATGGTTTGGAAAGGAGAGAAGAGAGGGAAAATGGGGCATTACGAGTAGCACACATAATGTGGGCAGGCGGCAGGTATGGTCAAGGGAGTATAACACAGCAAAGATCAGTAGCACTTCTACAGCATATTCCTGGGCTGATGGACATTGACTCTTAAGGGCTATGTGTGGGGGGGACTTGGTAATGGCGGTAGTCTAACAACCATAATGCTGCTCATGGAACTGTTTAGTACTGACACCAAAATAAAAGGAAACACACAGTACCTTGGGTCTGGATTCCAATTTTACCTGATGCTGTCAAGTTGGTCAGTGTCCACCTCACCAGAATCACAGCTGCTCCTCTAAGCATACACATTCTGTCTCTAGGAAAGAGGCACCACTGTGACATCATGGAATTTCCAGACAACAGTGCTGCTCTTGCAAACTCCACCCCCATGGCGGGCACTGCCCAGCCGTGGGGAGCTGCATCACATTTTGAACAGGGAATATTATTCACCATATAAATAATGATTTCACTCGTGATGGGAGTATCAGAACAAAGAAAAAACTGAAGGAGAAAACATGAGCAGTCTCACAGAAACCAGGAATGGACTACAAGTTACCAAAGGGAAAGAGACCGGGGTGGATAGTTGGGAAAGAAGGGATAAAGGGAGAGGGAAAGAAAGTGTGCTTTACGATTAGCATGTATAATGTGGGAGGGGGGGTCACAGGGAGGGCTGTACAACACAGAGAAGACAAGTAGTGTTTCTACAGTGTCTTACTATGCTCATGGACAGTGACTGCAAAGGGGCATGTGGGGGAAATCTTCATGATGGGGGGAGTCTAATAAACATAATGTTACTCATGTAATTGTGTATTAATGACAGAAAGATAGACAGGAAGATAGATTAATAGATATAGATAGAGAAGAAATGAATTAATGCATGAATAAATAAATATATATGTACATGAACACATACATAAAGAAAGAAAGCAGAAGCCCAGCTGAAAAAAGACACACAAACCCCTGTGTTTACCACAGCACTATTAACAACAGCCAATCCACAATAACAGGAGCTACATTAAGGTTACTACATGCCCCAGATAAAGTCCACCAAACATACCACATTACAGTCACTGTCCGTCAGCATAGTAAGATGCTATAGAATTACTATTTGAACTCTCTGTACTATACAGACTTCCGCACGCGAGGTACCCACACACTATGTGAGCTAATCATAATGCCCCCTGTTCACCCTTCTCCCTCCCTTCACAACCAGTCTTTCTAGTCCCTGAAGCTTTGGTAAATTGGTGATGGATGGTGTCTACTAAACATAATGTTACTCATGTAGTTGTTGACTAATGACAAATGAGTAAATAATAAATAAGCAAGAACATAAATGAATACATACATACATACATAAAAAAATAAATAATAAAATGCAGCAGTCCAGTTTAAAACAGACATGTGCACCCCTATGTTTAACACACCACTATTTATAATAACCAAGCTAAGTGTCCAACAGAAGATGAAAAGTGCAATTTTATTCAGCCAAAACAAAACAAGAAATCCTACCATTTACAACAACATGGATGGAGCTAGAGGGTAATATGCACAGAGAAATAACCCAGGCGCAGAAAGACAGGTATCAAATGATATCACTAACCTCTCAGAAGGAGAAGCAAGAGAAACTGAGTGAGCAAAGCAGCACCAGATTCATAGAAGCCAAGAATGGACTAACATGTACCAAAGGGAAAGAGACCGGTGTGGATAGCTGGGACTGGACGGATAAGGGGAGAGGGAAAGAAAGCGTGCATTGCGATTAGCACGTATAATGTGGGAGGGGGGTCCCAGAGAGGCCTGTACATCACAGAGAAGACAAGTAGTGATCTTACAGCATCTTACTATGCTGATGGACAGTGACTGTGAAGGGGTATGTGGGGAGATCTTGGTGAAGGGGGGAGCCTAGTAAACATAATGTCCTCCATGTAATTGTAGATTAATGATACCAAAATATAAAAAAAATGATAAATTGAATTAAGGAATGCAGAAAAGTGGAGACGTTTCATAAAAGAAGAGATACAAATGGCCAAAGAGTCCATGGAAAAATATTCAGCAACAGTAGTCATCAAAGAAAAGCAAATTAAAATAACAGT
Organism: Manis pentadactyla; assembly: GCF_030020395.1. Taxonomy (NCBI): domain Eukaryota; kingdom Metazoa; phylum Chordata; class Mammalia; order Pholidota; family Manidae; genus Manis; species Manis pentadactyla. The sequence continues at coordinate 53,583 of NW_026644616.1, forward strand.
GTGACATCCCAATTATGTTAGAATGATTCAAAAGAACAAAAACTGACACTGCCAGACCTCAACTGTTGATCAATCTGGTGTGCATGTAAAATGGTATACCATTTTGGGGAAAAGATCTGGCAGTTTGGATAAACTTAAAAACATACTGACCTTATGGCCCTGCAATTCCACTTGTAGGCTTTTACTCAAATGAAAATGGGTGCTTATGCTTACAAAAAGACCTATACACAAACCTTCTCAGAGACTATATTCATAGTAGGCCAAACTAAAAACAGGCTTCTTAAAACATCTGTGGTTTATTCATAGAAACAAGTACTACTCATCAATAGAAAGGACTGAATCACCAATACAAGATGATAGAATCTCACAGACATGTTGTGTAAAAAACCTTATGCAAAAACAAACCGACAATTGCAGGCGCGCCGGTCGGGCGGTGGGCAGGGGCGTTGGGCATGGGCGGGGCCGAAGGCGCCGCGGGGCGGAGCCAGGAGGTGGCGAGGGGCGGGCGCGCCGGGCGCGGGGAGCTGTCAGCGGCCGCTCTCACAGGGCCGCCTCGCTGGCTGCACCCTTCCGCCAGGAGGAGGCCTTCAGGGAACTTGGGCGGCGGCGGCGGTTCGCTGCTTCCTGGGGAGGGAGGAGCGTTCGTGTGAGCGAGGCCAGGCAGGAGGCCTACACTCGAGCGCCTCCCGAGCCCGTGCCCGCGCCCACACCCGCACCCGCTGGTCCCCAGCCCGGAGGTTCCTCGAGGTCGCCTCGGAGGCGGGCCCCGGTGGCGGCGGCGGGCCCTGGCGGAAGCGGCTCAGCAGACAAGCGGCCTCAGGGTACCGGGCGCCGCCGGGGCCGCCGCGCAGGTGCCTTGGCAAAATGACCCCGGGGTCACCGCGGCGCGGTGCCTGATGGGGGAGGCCGGGGAGCCCCTGCGGACCAACCGAGAGAGCTCAGCAGCTTGCAGGGACAGGCGGGACGCCCGCTGGGAGCTCACCCTGCTGCAACCCTCGCCTCCCTTTTTTATTTTTCCTGGCTTTCATCGTTATCTAGTCAGGAATCCGCGGGTTTCTTTTCACTCTCATTAATCAACAATTATATGAGCAATATTAGAGTTAGTAGACTCCCCAGATCATCAAGTTCCCTCCCTACCGCATACCCTATTAGAGTCACTATCCGTCAGCATAGTACGATTCTATAGAATCACTACTTGACTTCTCTGTATTACACTGACTTCCACGTGGAACCCCTCCCACATTATGGCAGCTAATCTTAAGTCCCCCTTTCCACCCTTCTGCTTCCCTTCCCAACCAGCCTTCCTAGACGCTTACCTTTGGAAAATTGGTGATGGGGGGAGTCTAGTAAACATAATGTTACCCATGTAATTGGAGATTAATGACAAGTAAATAAATAAATAAATGATAGAATGCAGCAGCCCAGTTTTCAAAAGACATGTGCGCCCCTATGTCTATCACAGCACTATTCACAATAGCCAAGCTAACTGTCCATCAGAAGATGAGCAGTGGAATATTATTAGGCCCTATGAAGAACGGAAATCCCATCACTTGCAACAACATGGATGGAGCTAGAGGGTATTATGCACAGTGAAAATAAACCCAGTGGAGAAAGACAAGTATGAAATGATTTCAACAACCTTTGGAAAAGGAAATCCAAGAGAAACTGCATGAACAAAACGGCACTAGATTCACAGAACCCAAGAAGACACTGACAGTTACCAAAGGGCAAGGGAATGTGGTGGATAGTTGAGAATGGAGGGATAATGGGAGAGGGAAAGAAAGCGTGCATTACGATTAGCACGTATAATGTGGGAGCGGGGTCACAGGGAGGGCTGTACAACACAGAGAAGACAACTAGTGATTCCACAGTATCTTTTTATGCTCATGGACAGTGACTGCAATGGGGTATCTTCCGGGAATCTTCGTGATCGGGGGAGTCAAGTAAATATAATGTTACTCATGCAATTGTATAATAATGACAGATAGATAGGTAGTTAGATAGATGGAAAGACAGATAAATGAATGAATGCATAAATAAATAAATAAATACATATAAAGGAAGACAGAAAGAAAGTTAGATAGAATGATAGAGAGACTAAAAAGTAGATGGATAGATAGATAGATGGATAAATAGATAGATACATAGATAGAAAGACAGATGAATGAATACATGACTAAAGAAATACATACATGAGAGGGAAGGAAGGAAGGAAGGAAGGATGGAGGGAGGAAGGAAGGAAGGAAAGAAAGAAGGAAGGAAGGAGTAAAGCAACAGCCCAGTTTTAAAAATCTACAATTATATGAGCTACATGATGGTTACTACACTCCCCAGATCAAGTCCACGCAACATACTCCATTACAGTCAGTGTCCATCAGCTTAGCAAGATGCTACAGAATCACTACTTAAACTCTCTGTACTATACTGACTTTCCCGTGGGACCTCCCCACACATAACGTGAGCTGGTCGTAATGCCCCCTGTACACCCTTCTGCCTCCCTTCCCAACCAGCCTTCCTAGTCCCTTACTTTCATAAATTAGTGATGGGGAGGGTCAAGTAAACATAATGTTACTCATGTAGTTGTAGACTAATGATAAATAAACAATAAGTAAGGAAGTACATACATGAATACATACATAAAAAATAAATAATAGAATACAGCAGACCAGTTTAGAAGAGACATTTGCACCCCTATGTTTATCACAGCACTATACACAATAGCCAAGGTAAGTGTCCATCAGTAGATGAACAGTGGAATATTATTCAGCCAGAGGAAGGAAACCAATCCTACCATTTACAACAACATGGATGGAGCTAGAGGGTATTATGCTCAGTGAAATAAGCCACGCAGAAAACAAAAAATGTCAAATGATTTCACTCACCTATGGAGTATAAAAACAAGAAAGAGAGTGAAAGAACAAGACAGTAGTAGCCTCACCGAACCCAGGAAGGGACTCACGGTTACGAACGGGAATGTGACTGAGGAGGATGGTTTGGAAAGGAGAGAAGAGAGGGAAAATGGGGCATTACGAGTAGCACACATAATGTGGGCAGGCGGCAGGTATGGTCAAGGGAGTATAACACAGCAAAGATCAGTAGCACTTCTACAGCATATTCCTGGGCTGATGGACATTGACTCTTAAGGGCTATGTGTGGGGGGGACTTGGTAATGGGGGTAGTCTAACAACCATAATGCTGCTCATGGAACTGTTTAGTACTGACACCAAAATAAAAGGAAACACACAGTACCTTGGGTCTGGATTCCAATTTTACCTGATGCTGTCAAGTTGGTCAGTGTCCACCTCACCAGAATCACAGCTGCTCCTCTAAGCATACACATTCTGTCTCTAGGAAAGAGGCACCACTGTGACATCATGGAATTTCCAGACAACAGTGCTGCTCTTGCAAACTCCACCCCCATGGCGGGCACTGCCCAGCCGTGGGGAGCTGCATCACAATTTGAACAGGGAATATTATTCACCATATAAATAATGATTTCACTCGTGATGGGAGTATCAGAACAAAGAAAAAACTGAAGGAGAAAACATGAGCAGTCTCACAGAAACCAGGAATGGACTACAAGTTACCAAAGGGAAAGAGACCGGGGTGGATAGTTGGGAAAGAAGGGATAAAGGGAGAGGGAAAGAAAGTGTGCTTTACGATTAGCATGTATAATGTGGGAGGGGGGGTCACAGGGAGGGCTGTACAACACAGAGAAGACAAGTAGTGTTTCTACAGTGTCTTACTATGCTCATGGACAGTGACTGCAAAGGGGCATGTGGGGGAATCTTCATGATGGGGGGAGTCTAATTAACATAATGTTACTCATGTAATTGTGTATTAATGACAGAAAGATAGACAGGAAGATAGATTAATAGATATAGATAGAGAAGAAATGAATTAATGCATGAATAAATAAATATATATGTACATGAACACATACATAAAGAAAGAAAGCAGAAGCCCAGCTGAAAAAAGACACACAAACCCCTGTGTTTACCACAGCACTATTAACAACAGCCAATCCACAATAACAGGAGCTACATTAAGGTTACTACATGCCCCAGATAAAGTCCACCAAACATACCACATTACAGTCACTGTCCGTCAGCATAGTAAGATGCTATAGAATTACTATTTGAACTCTCTGTACTATACAGACTTCCGCACGCGAGGTACCCACACACTATGTGAGCTAATCATAATGCCCCCTGTTCACCCTTCTCCCTCCCTTCACAACCAGTCTTTCTAGTCCCTGAAGCTTTGGTAAATTGGTGATGGATGGTGTCTACTAAACATAATGTTACTCATGTAGTTGTTGACTAATGACAAATGAGTAAATAATAAATAAGCAAGAATATAAATGAATACATACATACATACATAAGAAAATAAATAATAAAATGCAGCAGTCCAGTTTAAAACAGACATGTGCACCCCTATGTTTAACACACCACTATTTATAATAACCAAGCTAAGTGTCCAACAGAAGATGAAAAGTGCAATTTTATTCAGCCAAAACAAAACAAGAAATCCTACCATTTACAACAACATGGATGGAGCTAGAGGGTAATATGCACAGAGAAATAACCCAGGCGCAGAAAGACAGGTATCAAATGATATCACTAACCTCTCAGAAGGAGAAGCAAGAGAAACTGAGTGAGCAAAGCAGCACCAGATTCATAGAAGCCAAGAATGGACTAACATGTACCAAAGGGAAAGAGACCGGTGTGGATAGCTGGGACTGGACGGATAAGGGGAGAGGGAAAGAAAGCGTGCATTGCGATTAGCACGTATAATGTGGGAGGGGGGTCCCAGAGAGGCCTGTACATCACAGAGAAGACAAGTAGTGATCTTACAGCATCTTACTATGCTGATGGACAGTGACTGTGAAGGGGTATGTGGGGAGATCTTGGTGAAGGGGGGAGCCTAGTAAACATAATGTCCTCCATGTAATTGTAGATTAATGATACCAAAATATAAAAAAAATGATAAATTGAATTAAGGAATGCAGAAAAGTGGAGACGTTTCATAAAAGAAGAGATACAAATGGCCAAAGAGTCCATGGAAAAATATTCAGCAACAGTAGTCATCAAAGAAAAGCAAATTAAAATAACAGTGTGACATCCCAATTATGTTAGAATGATTCAAAAGAACAAAAACTGACACTGCCAGACCTCAACTGTTGATCAATCTGGTGGGCATGTAAAATGGTATACCATTTTGGGGAAAAGATCTGGCAGTTTGGATAAACTTAAAAACATACTGACCTTATGGCCCTGCAATTCCACTTGTAGGCTTTTACTCAAATGAAAATGGGTGCTTATGCTTACAAAAAGACCTATACACAAACCTTCTCAGAGACTATATTCATAGTAGGCCAAACTAAAAACAGGCTTCTTAAAACATCTGTGGTTTATTCATAGAAAGAAGTACTACTCATCAATAGAAAGGACTGAATCACCAATACAAGATGATAGAATCTCACAGACATGTTGTGTAAAAAACCTTATGCAAAAACAAACCGACAATTGCAGGCGCGCCGGTCGGGCGGTGGGCAGGGGCGTTGGGCATGGGCGGGGCCGAAGGCGCCGCGGGGCGGAGCCAGGAGGTGGCGAGGGGCGGGCGCGCCGGGCGCGGGGAGCTGTCAGCGGCCGCTCTCACAGGGCCGCCTCGCTGGCTGCACCCTTCCGCCAGGAGGAGGCCTTCAGGGAACTTGGGCGGCGGCGGCGGTTCGCTGCTTCCTGGGGAGGGAGGAGCGTTCGTGTGAGCGAGGCCAGGCAGGAGGCCTACACTCGAGCGCCTCCCGAGCCCGTGCCCGCGCCCACACCCGCAGCCGCTGGTCCCCAGCCCGGAGGTTCCTCGAGGTCGCCTCGGAGGCGGGCCCCGGTGGCGGCGGCGGGCCCTGGCGGAAGCGGCTCAGCAGACAAGCGGCCTCAGGGTACCGGGCGCCGCCGGGGCCGCCGCGCAGGTGCCTTGGCAAAATGACCCCGGGGTCACCGCGGCGCGGTGCCTGATGGGGGAGGCCGGGGAGCCCCTGCGGACCAACCGAGAGAGCTCAGCAGCTTGCAGGGACAGGCGGGACGCCCGCTGGGAGCTCACCCTGCTGCAACCCTCGCCTCCCTTTTTTATTTTTCCTGGCTTTCATCGTTATCTAGTCAGGAATCCGCGGGTTTCTTTTCACTCTCATTAATCAACAATTATATGAGCAATATTAGAGTTAGTAGACTCCCCAGATCATCAAGTTCCCTCCCTACCGCATACCCTATTAGAGTCACTATCCGTCAGCATAGTACGATTCTATAGAATCACTACTTGACTTCTCTGTATTACACTGACTTCCACGTGGAACCCCTCCCACATTATGGCAGCTAATCTTAAGTCCCCCTTTCCACCCTTCTGCTTCCCTTCCCAACCAGCCTTCCTAGACGCTTACCTTTGGAAAATTGGTGATGGGGGGAGTCTAGTAAACATAATGTTACCCATGTAATTGGAGATTAATGACAAGTAAATAAATAAATAAATGATAGAATGCAGCAGCCCAGTTTTCAAAAGACATGTGCGCCCCTATGTCTATCACAGCACTATTCACAATAGCCAAGCTAACTGTCCATCAGAAGATGAGCAGTGGAATATTATTAGGCCCTATGAAGAACGGAAATCCCATCACTTGCAACAACATGGATGGAGCTAGAGGGTATTATGCACAGTGAAAATAAACCCAGTGGAGAAAGACAAGTATGAAATGATTTCAACAACCTTTGGAAAAGGAAATCCAAGAGAAACTGCATGAACAAAACGGCACTAGATTCACAGAACCCAAGAAGACACTGACAGTTACCAAAGGGCAAGGGAATGTGGTGGATAGTTGAGAATGGAGGGATAATGGGAGAGGGAAAGAAAGCGTGCATTACGATTAGCACGTATAATGTGGGAGCGGGGTCACAGGGAGGGCTGTACAACACAGAGAAGACAACTAGTGATTCCACAGTATCTTTTTATGCTCATGGACAGTGACTGCAATGGGGTATCTTCCGGGAATCTTCGTGATCGGGGGAGTCAAGTAAATATAATGTTACTCATGCAATTGTATAATAATGACAGATAGATAGGTAGTTAGATAGATGGAAAGACAGATAAATGAATGAATGCATAAATAAATAAATAAATACATATAAAGGAAGACAGAAAGAAAGTTAGATAGAATGATAGAGAGACTAAAAAGTAGATGGATAGATAGATAGATGGATAAATAGATAGATACATAGATAGAAAGACAGATGAATGAATACATGACTAAAGAAATACATACATGAGAGGGAAGGAAGGAAGGAAGGAAGGATGGAGGGAGGAAGGAAGGAAGGAAAGAAAGAAGGAAGGAAGGAGTAAAGCAACAGCCCAGTTTTAAAAATCTACAATTATATGAGCTACATGATGGTTACTACACTCCCCAGATCAAGTCCACGCAACATACTCCATTACAGTCAGTGTCCATCAGCTTAGCAAGATGCTACAGAATCACTACTTAAACTCTCTGTACTATACTGACTTTCCCGTGGGACCTCCCCACACATAACGTGAGCTGGTCGTAATGCCCCCTGTACACCCTTCTGCCTCCCTTCCCAACCAGCCTTCCTAGTCCCTTACTTTCATAAATTAGTGATGGGGAGGGTCAAGTAAACATAATGTTACTCATGTAGTTGTAGACTAATGATAAATAAACAATAAGTAAGGAAGTACATACATGAATACATACATAAAAAATAAATAATAGAATACAGCAGACCAGTTTAGAAGAGACATGTGCACCCCTATGTTTATCACAGCACTATACACAATAGCCAAGGTAAGTGTCCATCAGTAGATGAACAGTGGAATATTATTCAGCCAGAGGAAGGAAACCAATCCTACCATTTACAACAACATGGATGGAGCTAGAGGGTATTATGCTCAGTGAAATAAGCCACGCAGAAAACAAAAAATGTCAAATGATTTCACTCACCTATGGAGTATAAAAACAAGAAAGAGAGTGAAAGAACAAGACAGTAGTAGCCTCACCGAACCCAGGAAGGGACTCACGGTTACGAACGGGAATGTGACTGAGGAGGATGGTTTGGAAAGGAGAGAAGAGAGGGAAAATGGGGCATTACGAGTAGCACACATAATGTGGGCAGGCGGCAGGTATGGTCAAGGGAGTATAACACAGCAAAGATCAGTAGCACTTCTACAGCATATTCCTGGGCTGATGGACATTGACTCTTAAGGGCTATGTGTGGGGGGGACTTGGTAATGGGGGTAGTCTAACAACCATAATGCTGCTCATGGAACTGTTTAGTACTGACACCAAAATAAAAGGAAACACACAGTACCTTGGGTCTGGATTCCAATTTTACCTGATGCTGTCAAGTTGGTCAGTGTCCACCTCACCAGAATCACAGCTGCTCCTCTAAGCATACACATTCTGTCTCTAGGAAAGAGGCACCACTGTGACATCATGGAATTTCCAGACAACAGTGCTGCTCTTGCAAACTCCACCCCCATGGCGGGCACTGCCCAGCCGTGGGGAGCTGCATCACAATTTGAACAGGGAATATTATTCACCATATAAATAATGATTTCACTCGTGATGGGAGTATCAGAACAAAGAAAAAACTGAAGGAGAAAACATGAGCAGTCTCACAGAAACCAGGAATGGACTACAAGTTACCAAAGGGAAAGAGACCGGGGTGGATAGTTGGGAAAGAAGGGATAAAGGGAGAGGGAAAGAAAGTGTGCTTTACGATTAGCATGTATAATGTGGGAGGGGGGGTCACAGGGAGGGCTGTACAACACAGAGAAGACAAGTAGTGTTTCTACAGTGTCTTACTATGCTCATGGACAGTGACTGCAAAGGGGCATGTGGGGGAATCTTCATGATGGGGGGAGTCTAATTAACATAATGTTACTCATGTAATTGTGTATTAATGACAGAAAGATAGACAGGAAGATAGATTAATAGATATAGATAGAGAAGAAATGAATTAATGCATGAATAAATAAATATATATGTACATGAACACATACATAAAGAAAGAAAGCAGAAGCCCAGCTGAAAAAAGACACACAAACCCCTGTGTTTACCACAGCACTATTAACAACAGCCAATCCACAATAACAGGAGCTACATTAAGGTTACTACATGCCCCAGATAAAGTCCACCAAACATACCACATTACAGTCACTGTCCGTCAGCATAGTAAGATGCTATAGAATTACTATTTGAACTCTCTGTACTATACAGACTTCCGCACGCGAGGTACCCACACACTATGTGAGCTAATCATAATGCCCCCTGTTCACCCTTCTCCCTCCCTTCACAACCAGTCTTTCTAGTCCCTGAAGCTTTGGTAAATTGGTGATGGATGGTGTCTACTAAACATAATGTTACTCATGTAGTTGTTGACTAATGACAAATGAGTAAATAATAAATAAGCAAGAACATAAATGAATACATACATACATACATAAGAAAATAAATAATAAAATGCAGCAGTCCAGTTTAAAACAGACATGTGCACCCCTATGTTTAACACACCACTATTTATAATAACCAAGCTAAGTGTCCAACAGAAGATGAAAAGTGCAATTTTATTCAGCCAAAACAAAACAAGAAATCCTACCATTTACAACAACATGGATGGAGCTAGAGGGTAATATGCACAGAGAAATAACCCAGGCGCAGAAAGACAGGTATCAAATGATATCACTAACCTCTCAGAAGGAGAAGCAAGAGAAACTGAGTGAGCAAAGCAGCACCAGATTCATAGAAGCCAAGAATGGACTAACATGTACCAAAGGGAAAGAGACCGGTGTGGATAGCTGGGACTGGACGGATAAGGGGAGAGGGAAAGAAAGCGTGCATTGCGATTAGCACGTATAATGTGGGAGGGGGGTCCCAGAGAGGCCTGTACATCACAGAGAAGACAAGTAGTGATCTTACAGCATCTTACTATGCTGATGGACAGTGACTGTGAAGGGGTATGTGGGGAGATCTTGGTGAAGGGGGGAGCCTAGTAAACATAATGTCCTCCATGTAATTGTAGATTAATGATACCAAAATATAAAAAAAATGATAAATTGAATTAAGGAATGCAGAAAAGTGGAGACGTTTCATAAAAGAAGAGATACAAATGGCCAAAGAGTCCATGGAAAAATATTCAGCAACAGTAGTCATCAAAGAAAAGCAAATTAAAATAACAGTGTGACATCCCAATTATGTTAGAATGATTCAAAAGAACAAAAACTGACACTGCCAGACCTCAACTGTTGATCAATCTGGTGTGCATGTAAAATGGTATACCATTTTGGGGAAAAGATCTGGCAGTTTGGATAAACTTAAAAACATACTGACCTTATGGCCCTGCAATTCCACTTGTAGGCTTTTACTCAAATGAAAATGGGTGCTTATGCTTACAAAAAGACCTATACACAAACCTTCTCAGAGACTATATTCATAGTAGGCCAAACTAAAAACAGGCTTCTTAAAACATCTGTGGTTTATTCATAGAAAGAAGTACTACTCATCAATAGAAAGGACTGAATCACCAATACAAGATGATAGAATCTCACAGACATGTTGTGTAAAAAACCTTATGCAAAAACAAACCGACAATTGCAGGCGCGCCGGTCGGGCGGTGGGCAGGGGCGTTGGGCATGGGCGGGGCCGAAGGCGCCGCGGGGCGGAGCCAGGAGGTGGCGAGGGGCGGGCGCGCCGGGCGCGGGGAGCTGTCAGCGGCCGCTCTCACAGGGCCGCCTCGCTGGCTGCACCCTTCCGCCAGGAGGAGGCCTTCAGGGAACTTGGGCGGCGGCGGCGGTTCGCTGCTTCCTGGGGAGGGAGGAGCGTTCGTGTGAGCGAGGCCAGGCAGGAGGCCTACACTCGAGCGCCTCCCGAGCCCGTGCCCGCGCCCACACCCGCACCCGCTGGTCCCCAGCCCGGAGGTTCCTCGAGGTCGCCTCGGAGGCGGGCCCCGGTGGCGGCGGCGGGCCCTGGCGGAAGCGGCTCAGCAGACAAGCGGCCTCAGGGTACCGGGCGCCGCCGGGGCCGCCGCGCAGGTGCCTTGGCAAAATGACCCCGGGGTCACCGCGGCGCGGTGCCTGATGGGGGAGGCCGGGGAGCCCCTGCGGACCAACCGAGAGAGCTCAGCAGCTTGCAGGGACAGGCGGGACGCCCGCTGGGAGCTCACCCTGCTGCAACCCTCGCCTCCCTTTTTTATTTTTCCTGGCTTTCATCGTTATCTAGTCAGGAATCCGCGGGTTTCTTTTCACTCTCATTAATCAACAATTATATGAGCAATATTAGAGTTAGTAGACTCCCCAGATCATCAAGTTCCCTCCCTACCGCATACCCTATTAGAGTCACTATCCGTCAGCATAGTACGATTCTATAGAATCACTACTTGACTTCTCTGTATTACACTGACTTCCACGTGGAACCCCTCCCACATTATGGCAGCTAATCTTAAGTCCCCCTTTCCACCCTTCTGCTTCCCTTCCCAACCAGCCTTCCTAGACGCTTACCTTTGGAAAATTGGTGATGGGGGGAGTCTAGTAAACATAATGTTACCCATGTAATTGGAGATTAATGACAAGTAAATAAATAAATAAATGATAGAATGCAGCAGCCCAGTTTTCAAAAGACATGTGCGCCCCTATGTCTATCACAGCACTATTCACAATAGCCAAGCTAACTGTCCATCAGAAGATGAGCAGTGGAATATTATTAGGCCCTATGAAGAACAGAAATCCCATCACTTGCAACAACATGGATGGAGCTAGAGGGTATTATGCACAGTGAAATAAACCCAGTGGAGAAAGACAAGTATGAAATGATTTCAACAACCTTTGGAAAAGGAAATCCAAGAGAAACTGCATGAACAAAACGGCACTAGATTCACAGAACCCAAGAAGACACTGACAGTTACCAAAGGGCAAGGGAATGTGGTGGATAGTTGAGAATGGAGGGATAATGGGAGAGGGAAAGAAAGCGTGCATTACGATTAGCACGTATAATGTGGGAGCGGGGTCACAGGGAGGGCTGTACAACACAGAGAAGACAACTAGTGATTCCACAGTATCTTTTTATGCTCATGGACAGTGACTGCAATGGGGTATCTTCCGGGAATCTTCGTGATCGGGGGAGTCAAGTAAATATAATGTTACTCATGCAATTGTATAATAATGACAGATAGATAGGTAGTTAGATAGATGGAAAGACAGATAAATGAATGAATGCATAAATAAATAAATAAATACATATAAAGGAAGACAGAAAGAAAGTTAGATAGAATGATAGAGAGACTAAAAAGTAGATGGATAGATAGATAGATGGATAGATAGATAGATACATAGATAGAAAGACAGATGAATGAATACATGACTAAATAAATACATACATGAGAGGGAAGGAAGGAAGGAAGGAAGGAAGGAGGGATGGAGGGAGGAAGGAAGGAAGGAAAGAAAGAAGGAAGGAAGGAGTAAAGCACCAGCCCAGTTTTAAAAATCTACAATTATATGAGCTACATGATGGTTACTACACTCCCCAGATCAAGTCCACGCAACATACTCCATTACAGTCAGTGTCCATCAGCTTAGCAAGATGCTACAGAATCACTACTTAAACTCTCTGTACTATACTGACTTTCCCGTGGGACCTCCCCACACATAACGTGAGCTGGTCGTAATGCCCCCTGTACACCCTTCGGCCTCCCTTCCCAACCAGCCTTCCTAGTCCCTTACTTTCACAAATTAGTGATGGGGAGGGTCAAGTAAACATAATGTTACTCATGTAGTTGTAGACTAATGATAAATAAACAATAAGTAAGGAAGTACATACATGAATACATACATAAAAAATAAGTAATAGAATACAGCAGACCAGTTTAGAAGAGACATGTGCACCCCTATGTTTATCACAGCACTATACACAATAGCCAAGGTAAGTGTCCATCAGTAGATGAACAGTGGAATATTATTCAGCCAGAGGAAGGAAACCAATCCTACCATTTACAACAACATGGATGGAGCTAGAGGGTATTATGCTCAGTGAAATAAGCCACGCAGAAAACAAAAAATGTCAAATGATTTCACTCACCTATGGAGTATAAAAACAAGAAAGAGAGTGAAAGAACAAGACAGTAGTAGCCTCACCGAACCCAGGAAGGGACTCACGGTTACGAACGGGAATGTGACTGAGGAGGATGGTTTGGAAAGGAGAGAAGAGAGGGAAAATGGGGCATTACGAGTAGCACACATAATGTGGGCAGGCGGCAGGTATGGTCAAGGGAGTATAACACAGCAAAGATCAGTAGCACTTCTACAGCATATTCCTGGGCTGATGGACATTGACTCTTAAGGGCTATGTGTGGGGGGGACTTGGTAATGGGGGTAGTCTAACAACCATAATGCTGCTCATGGAACTGTTTAGTACTGACACCAAAATAAAAGGAAACACACAGTACCTTGGGTCTGGATTCCAATTTTACCTGATGCTGTCAAGTTGGTCAGTGTCCACCTCACCAGAATCACAGCTGCTCCTCTAAGCATACACATTCTGTCTCTAGGAAAGAGGCACCACTGTGACATCATGGAATTTCCAGACAACAGTGCTGCTCTTGCAAACTCCACCCCCATGGCGGGCACTGCCCAGCCGTGGGGAGCTGCATCACAATTTGAACAGGGAATATTATTCACCATATAAATAATGATTTCACTCGTGATGGGAGTATCAGAACAAAGAAAAAACTGAAGGAGAAAACATGAGCAGTCTCACAGAAACCAGGAATGGACTACAAGTTACCAAAGGGAAAGAGACCGGGGTGGATAGTTGGGAAAGAAGGGATAAAGGGAGAGGGAAAGAAAGTGTGCTTTACGATTAGCATGTATAATGTGGGAGGGGGGGTCACAGGGAGGGCTGTACAACACAGAGAAGACAAGTAGTGTTTCTACAGTGTCTTACTATGCTCATGGACAGTGACTGCAAAGGGGCATGTGGGGGAATCTTCATGATGGGGGGAGTCTAATTAACATAATGTTACTCATGTAATTGTGTATTAATGACAGAAAGATAGACAGGAAGATAGATTAATAGATATAGATAGAGAAGAAATGAATTAATGCATGAATAAATAAATATATATGTACATGAACACATACATAAAGAAAGAAAGCAGAAGCCCAGCTGAAAAAAGACACACAAACCCCTGTGTTTACCACAGCACTATTAACAACAGCCAATCCACAATAACAGGAGCTACATTAAGGTTACTACATGCCCCAGATAAAGTCCACCAAACATACCACATTACAGTCACTGTCCGTCAGCATAGTAAGATGCTATAGAATTACTATTTGAACTCTCTGTACTATACAGACTTCCGCACGGGAGGTACCCACACACTATGTGAGCTAATCATAATGCCCCCTGTTCACCCTTCTCCCTCCCTTCACAACCAGTCTTTCTAGTCCCTGAAGCTTTGGTAAATTGGTGATGGATGGTGTCTACTAAACATAATGTTACTCATGTAGTTGTTGACTAATGACAAATGAGTAAATAATAAATAAGCAAGAATATAAATGAATACATACATACATACATAAAAAAATAAATAATAAAATGCAGCAGTCCAGTTTAAAACAGACATGTGCACCCCTATGTTTAACACACCACTATTTATAATAACCAAGCTAAGTGTCCAACAGAAGATGAAAAGTGCAATTTTATTCAGCCAAAACAAAACAAGAAATCCTACCATTTACAACAACATGGATGGAGCTAGAGGGTAATATGCACAGAGAAATAACCCAGGCGCAGAAAGACAGGTATCAAATGATATCACTAACCTCTCAGAAGGAGAAGCAAGAGAAACTGAATGAGCAAAGCAGCACCAGATTCATAGAAGCCAAGAATGGACTAACATGTACCAAAGGGAAAGAGACCGGTGTGGATAGCTGGGACTGGACGGATAAGGGGAGAGGGAAAGAAAGCGTGCATTGCGATTAGCACGTATAATGTGGGAGGGGGGTCCCAGAGAGGCCTGTACATCACAGAGAAGACAAGTAGTGATCTTACAGCATCTTACTATGCTGATGGACAGTGACTGTGAAGGGGTATGTGGGGAGATCTTGGTGAAGGGGGGAGCCTAGTAAACATAATGTCCTCCATGTAATTGTAGATTAATGATACCAAAATATAAAAAAAATGATAAATTGAATTAAGGAATGCAGAAAAGTGGAGACGTTTCATAAAAGAAGAGATACAAATGGCCAAAGAGTCCATGGAAAAATATTCAGCAACAGTAGTCATCAAAGAAAAGCAAATTAAAATAACAGTGTGACATCCCAATTATGTTAGAATGATTCAAAAGAACAAAAACTGACACTGCCAGACCTCAACTGTTGATCAATCTGGTGTGCATGTAAAATGGTATACCATTTTGGGGAAAAGATCTGGCAGTTTGGATAAACTTAAAAACATACTGACCTTATGGCCCTGCAATTCCACTTGTAGGCTTTTACTCAAATGAAAATGGGTGCTTATGCTTACAAAAAGACCTATACACAAACCTTCTCAGAGACTATATTCATAGTAGGCCAAACTAAAAACAGGCTTCTTAAAACATCTGTGGTTTATTCATAGAAAGAAGTACTACTCATCAATAGAAAGGACTGAATCACCAATACAAGATGATAGAATCTCACAGACATGTTGTGTAAAAAACCTTATGCAAAAACAAACCGACAATTGCAGGCGCGCCGGTCGGGCGGTGGGCAGGGGCGTTGGGCATGGGCGGGGCCGAAGGCGCCGCGGGGCGGAGCCAGGAGGTGGCGAGGGGCGGGCGCGCCGGGCGCGGGGAGCTGTCAGCGGCCGCTCTCACAGGGCCGCCTCGCTGGCTGCACCCTTCCGCCAGGAGGAGGCCTTCAAGGAACTTGGGCGGCGGCGGCGGTTCGCTGCTTCCTGGGGAGGGAGGAGCGTTCGTGTGAGCGAGGCCAGGCAGGAGGCCTACACTCGAGCGCCTCCCGAGCCCGTGCCCGCGCCCACACCCGCACCCGCTGGTCCCCAGCCCGGAGGTTCCTCGAGGTCGCCTCGGAGGCGGGCCCCGGTGGCGGCGGCGGGCCCTGGCGGAAGCGGCTCAGCAGACAAGCGGCCTCAGGGTACCGGGCGCCGCCGGGGCCGCCGCGCAGGTGCCTTGGCAAAATGACCCCGGGGTCACCGCGGCGCGGTGCCTGATGGGGGAGGCCGGGGAGCCCCTGCGGACCAACCGAGAGAGCTCAGCAGCTTGCAGGGACAGGCGGGACGCCCGCTGGGAGCTCACCCTGCTGCAACCCTCGCCTCCCTTTTTTATTTTTCCTGGCTTTCATCGTTATCTAGTCAGGAATCCGCGGGTTTCTTTTCACTCTCATTAATCAACAATTATATGAGCAATATTAGAGTTAGTAGACTCCCCAGATCATCAAGTTCCCTCCCTACCGCATACCCTATTAGAGTCACTATCCGTCAGCATAGTACGATTCTATAGAATCACTACTTGACTTCTCTGTATTACACTGACTTCCACGTGGAACCCCTCCCACATTATGGCAGCTAATCTTAAGTCCCCCTTTCCACCCTTCTGCTTCCCTTCCCAACCAGCCTTCCTAGACGCTTACCTTTGGAAAATTGGTGATGGGGGGAGTCTAGTAAACATAATGTTACCCATGTAATTGGAGATTAATGACAAGTAAATAAATAAATAAATGATAGAATGCAGCAGCCCAGTTTTCAAAAGACATGTGCGCCCCTATGTCTATCACAGCACTATTCACAATAGCCAAGCTAACTGTCCATCAGAAGATGAGCAGTGGAATATTATTAGGCCCTATGAAGAACGGAAATCCCATCACTTGCAACAACATGGATGGAGCTAGAGGGTATTATGCACAGTGAAAATAAACCCAGTGGAGAAAGACAAGTATGAAATGATTTCAACAACCTTTGGAAAAGGAAATCCAAGAGAAACTGCATGAACAAAACGGCACTAGATTCACAGAACCCAAGAAGACACTGACAGTTACCAAAGGGCAAGGGAATGTGGTGGATAGTTGAGAATGGAGGGATAATGGGAGAGGGAAAGAAAGCGTGCATTACGATTAGCACGTATAATGTGGGAGCGGGGTCACAGGGAGGGCTGTACAACACAGAGAAGACAACTAGTGATTCCACAGTATCTTTTTATGCTCATGGACAGTGACTGCAATGGGGTATCTTCCGGGAATCTTCGTGATCGGGGGAGTCAAGTAAATATAATGTTACTCATGCAATTGTATAATAATGACAGATAGATAGGTAGTTAGATAGATGGAAAGACAGATAAATGAATGAATGCATAAATAAATAAATAAATACATATAAAGGAAGACAGAAAGAAAGTTAGATAGAATGATAGAGAGACTAAAAAGTAGATGGATAGATAGATAGATGGATAAATAGATAGATACATAGATAGAAAGACAGATGAATGAATACATGACTAAATAAATACATACATGAGAGGGAAGGAAGGAAGGAAGGAAGGAAGGAGGGATGGAGGGAGGAAGGAAGGAAGGAAAGAAAGAAGGAAGGAAGGAGTAAAGCACCAGCCCAGTTTTAAAAATCTACAATTATATGAGCTACATGATGGTTACTACACTCCCCAGATCAAGTCCACGCAACATACTCCATTACAGTCAGTGTCCATCAGCTTAGCAAGATGCTACAGAATCACTACTTAAACTCTCTGTACTATACTGACTTTCCCGTGGGACCTCCCCACACATAACGTGAGCTGGTCGTAATGCCCCCTGTACACCCTTCTGCCTCCCTTCCCAACCAGCCTTCCTAGTCCCTTACTTTCATAAATTAGTGATGGGGAGGGTCAAGTAAACATAATGTTACTCATGTAGTTGTAGACTAATGATAAATAAACAATAAGTAAGGAAGTACATACATGAATACATACATAAAAAATAAATAATAGAATACAGCAGACCAGTTTAGAAGAGACATGTGCACCCCTATGTTTATCACAGCACTATACACAATAGCCAAGGTAAGTGTCCATCAGTAGATGAACAGTGGAATATTATTCAGCCAGAGGAAGGAAACCAATCCTACCATTTACAACAACATGGATGGAGCTAGAGGGTATTATGCTCAGTGAAATAAGCCACGCAGAAAACAAAAAATGTCAAATGATTTCACTCACCTATGGAGTATAAAAACAAGAAAGAGAGTGAAAGAACAAGACAGTAGTAGCCTCACCGAACCCAGGAAGGGACTCACGGTTACGAACGGGAATGTGACTGAGGAGGATGGTTTGGAAAGGAGAGAAGAGAGGGAAAATGGGGCATTACGAGTAGCACACATAATGTGGGCAGGCGGCAGGTATGGTCAAGGGAGTATAACACAGCAAAGATCAGTAGCACTTCTACAGCATATTCCTGGGCTGATGGACATTGACTCTTAAGGGCTATGTGTGGGGGGGACTTGGTAATGGGGGTAGTCTAACAACCATAATGCTGCTCATGGAACTGTTTAGTACTGACACCAAAATAAAAGGAAACACACAGTACCTTGGGTCTGGATTCCAATTTTACCTGATGCTGTCAAGTTGGTCAGTGTCCACCTCACCAGAATCACAGCTGCTCCTCTAAGCATACACATTCTGTCTCTAGGAAAGAGGCACCACTGTGACATCATGGAATTTCCAGACAACAGTGCTGCTCTTGCAAACTCCACCCCCATGGCGGGCACTGCCCAGCCGTGGGGAGCTGCATCACAATTTGAACAGGGAATATTATTCACCATATAAATAATGATTTCACTCGTGATGGGAGTATCAGAACAAAGAAAAAACTGAAGGAGAAAACATGAGCAGTCTCACAGAAACCAGGAATGGACTACAAGTTACCAAAGGGAAAGAGACCGGGGTGGATAGTTGGGAAAGAAGGGATAAAGGGAGAGGGAAAGAAAGTGTGCTTTACGATTAGCATGTATAATGTGGGAGGGGGGGTCACAGGGAGGGCTGTACAACACAGAGAAGACAAGTAGTGTTTCTACAGTGTCTTACTATGCTCATGGACAGTGACTGCAAAGGGGCATGTGGGGGAATCTTCATGATGGGGGGAGTCTAATTAACATAATGTTACTCATGTAATTGTGTATTAATGACAGAAAGATAGACAGGAAGATAGATTAATAGATATAGATAGAGAAGAAATGAATTAATGCATGAATAAATAAATATATATGTACATGAACACATACATAAAGAAAGAAAGCAGAAGCCCAGCTGAAAAAAGACACACAAACCCCTGTGTTTACCACAGCACTATTAACAACAGCCAATCCACAATAACAGGAGCTACATTAAGGTTACTACATGCCCCAGATAAAGTCCACCAAACATACCACATTACAGTCACTGTCCGTCAGCATAGTAAGATGCTATAGAATTACTATTTGAACTCTCTGTACTATACAGACTTCCGCACGGGAGGTACCCACACACTATGTGAGCTAATCATAATGCCCCCTGTTCACCCTTCTCCCTCCCTTCACAACCAGTCTTTCTAGTCCCTGAAGCTTTGGTAAATTGGTGATGGATGGTGTCTACTAAACATAATGTTACTCATGTAGTTGTTGACTAATGGCAAATGAGTAAATAATAAATAAGCAAGAATATAAATGAATACATACATACATACATAAAAAAATAAATAATAAAATGCAGCAGTCCAGTTTAAAACAGACATGTGCACCCCTATGTTTAACACACCACTATTTATAATAACCAAGCTAAGTGTCCAACAGAAGATGAAAAGTGCAATTTTATTCAGCCAAAACAAAACAAGAAATCCTACCATTTACAACAACATGGATGGAGCTAGAGGGTAATATGCACAGAGAAATAACCCAGGCGCAGAAAGACAGGTATCAAATGATATCACTAACCTCTCAGAAGGAGAAGCAAGAGAAACTGAGTGAGCAAAGCAGCACCAGATTCATAGAAGCCAAGAATGGACTAACATGTACCAAAGGGAAAGAGACCGGTGTGGATAGCTGGGACTGGACGGATAAGGGGAGAGGGAAAGAAAGCGTGCATTGCGATTAGCACGTATAATGTGGGAGGGGGGTCCCAGAGAGGCCTGTACATCACAGAGAAGACAAGTAGTGATCTTACAGCATCTTACTATGCTGCTGGACAGTGACTGTGAAGGGGTATGTGGGGAGATCTTGGTGAAGGGGGGAGCCTAGTAAACATAATGTCCTCCATGTAATTGTAGATTAATGATACCAAAATATAAAAAAAATGATAAATTGAATTAAGGAATGCAGAAAAGTGGAGACGTTTCATAAAAGAAGAGATACAAATGGCCAAAGAGTCCATGGAAAAATATTCAGCAACAGTAGTCATCAAAGAAAAGCAAATTAAAATAACAGTGTGACATCCCAATTATGTTAGAATGATTCAAAAGAACAAAAACTGACACTGCCAGACCTCAACTGTTGATCAATCTGGTGGGCATGTAAAATGGTATACCATTTTGGGGAAAAGATCTGGCAGTTTGGATAAACTTAAAAACATACTGACCTTATGGCCCTGCAATTCCACTTGTAGGCTTTTACTCAAATGAAAATGGGTGCTTATGCTTACAAAAAGACCTATACACAAACCTTCTCAGAGACTATATTCATAGTAGGCCAAACTAAAAACAGGCTTCTTAAAACATCTGTGGTTTATTCATAGAAAGAAGTACTACTCATCAATAGAAAGGACTGAATCACCAATACAAGATGATAGAATCTCACAGACATGTTGTGTAAAAAACCTTATGCAAAAACAAACCGACAATTGCAGGCGCGCCGGTCGGGCGGTGGGCAGGGGCGTTGGGCATGGGCGGGGCCGAAGGCGCCGCGGGGCGGAGCCAGGAGGTGGCGAGGGGCGGGCGCGCCGGGCGCGGGGAGCTGTCAGCGGCCGCTCTCACAGGGCCGCCTCGCTGGCTGCACCCTTCCGCCAGGAGGAGGCCTTCAGGGAACTTGGGCGGCGGCGGCGGTTCGCTGCTTCCTGGGGAGGGAGGAGCGTTCGTGTGAGCGAGGCCAGGCAGGAGGCCTACACTCGAGCGCCTCCCGAGCCCGTGCCCGCGCCCACACCCGCACCCGCTGGTCCCCAGCCCGGAGGTTCCTCGAGGTCGCCTCGGAGGCGGGCCCCGGTGGCGGCGGCGGGCCCTGGCGGAAGCGGCTCAGCAGACAAGCGGCCTCAGGGTACCGGGCGCCGCCGGGGCCGCCGCGCAGGTGCCTTGGCAAAATGACCCCGGGGTCACCGCGGCGCGGTGCCTGATGGGGGAGGCCGGGGAGCCCCTGCGGACCAA
This sequence comes from Manis pentadactyla, assembly GCF_030020395.1. Classification (NCBI taxonomy): domain Eukaryota; kingdom Metazoa; phylum Chordata; class Mammalia; order Pholidota; family Manidae; genus Manis; species Manis pentadactyla. The sequence continues at coordinate 75,006 of NW_026644616.1, forward strand.
CCGAGAGAGCTCAGCAGCTTGCAGGGACAGGCGGGACGCCCGCTGGGAGCTCACCCTGCTGCAACCCTCGCCTCCCTTTTTTATTTTTCCTGGCTTTCATCGTTATCTAGTCAGGAATCCGCGGGTTTCTTTTCACTCTCATTAATCAACAATTATATGAGCAATATTAGAGTTAGTAGACTCCCCAGATCATCAAGTTCCCTCCCTACCGCATACCCTATTAGAGTCACTATCCGTCAGCATAGTACGATTCTATAGAATCACTACTTGACTTCTCTGTATTACACTGACTTCCACGTGGAACCCCTCCCACATTATGGCAGCTAATCTTAAGTCCCCCTTTCCACCCTTCTGCTTCCCTTCCCAACCAGCCTTCCTAGACGCTTACCTTTGGAAAATTGGTGATGGGGGGAGTCTAGTAAACATAATGTTACCCATGTAATTGGAGATTAATGACAAGTAAATAAATAAATAAATGATAGAATGCAGCAGCCCAGTTTTCAAAAGACATGTGCGCCCCTATGTCTATCACAGCACTATTCACAATAGCCAAGCTAACTGTCCATCAGAAGATGAGCAGTGGAATATTATTAGGCCCTATGAAGAACAGAAATCCCATCACTTGCAACAACATGGATGGAGCTAGAGGGTATTATGCACAGTGAAATAAACCCAGTGGAGAAAGACAAGTATGAAATGATTTCAACAACCTTTGGAAAAGGAAATCCAAGAGAAACTGCATGAACAAAACGGCACTAGATTCACAGAACCCAAGAAGACACTGACAGTTACCAAAGGGCAAGGGAATGTGGTGGATAGTTGAGAATGGAGGGATAATGGGAGAGGGAAAGAAAGCGTGCATTACGATTAGCACGTATAATGTGGGAGCGGGGTCACAGGGAGGGCTGTACAACACAGAGAAGACAACTAGTGATTCCACAGTATCTTTTTATGCTCATGGACAGTGACTGCAATGGGGTATCTTCCGGGAATCTTCGTGATCGGGGGAGTCAAGTAAATATAATGTTACTCATGCAATTGTATAATAATGACAGATAGATAGGTAGTTAGATAGATGGAAAGACAGATAAATGAATGAATGCATAAATAAATAAATAAATACATATAAAGGAAGACAGAAAGTTAGATAGAATGATAGAGAGACTAAAAAGTAGATGGATAGATAGATAGATGGATAAATAGATAGATACATAGATAGAAAGACAGATGAATGAATACATGACTAAATAAATACATACATGAGAGGGAAGGAAGGAAGGAAGGAAGGAAGGAGGGATGGAGGGAGGAAGGAAGGAAGGAAAGAAAGAAGGAAGGAAGGAGTAAAGCACCAGCCCAGTTTTAAAAATCTACAATTATATGAGCTACATGATGGTTACTACACTCCCCAGATCAAGTCCACGCAACATACTCCATTACAGTCAGTGTCCATCAGCTTAGCAAGATGCTACAGAATCACTACTTAAACTCTCTGTACTATACTGACTTTCCCGTGGGACCTCCCCACACATAACGTGAGCTGGTCGTAATGCCCCCTGTACACCCTTCTGCCTCCCTTCCCAACCAGCCTTCCTAGTCCCTTACTTTCATAAATTAGTGATGGGGAGGGTCAAGTAAACATAATGTTACTCATGTAGTTGTAGACTAATGATAAATAAACAATAAGTAAGGAAGTACATACATGAATACATACATAAAAAATAAATAATAGAATACAGCAGACCAGTTTAGAAGAGACATTTGCACCCCTATGTTTATCACAGCACTATACACAATAGCCAAGGTAAGTGTCCATCAGTAGATGAACAGTGGAATATTATTCAGCCAGAGGAAGGAAACCAATCCTACCATTTACAACAACATGGATGGAGCTAGAGGGTATTATGCTCAGTGAAATAAGCCACGCAGAAAACAAAAAATGTCAAATGATTTCACTCACCTATGGAGTATAAAAACAAGAAAGAGAGTGAAAGAACAAGACAGTAGTAGCCTCACCGAACCCAGGAAGGGACTCACGGTTACGAACGGGAATGTGACTGAGGAGGATGGTTTGGAAAGGAGAGAAGAGAGGGAAAATGGGGCATTACGAGTAGCACACATAATGTGGGCAGGCGGCAGGTATGGTCAAGGGAGTATAACACAGCAAAGATCAGTAGCACTTCTACAGCATATTCCTGGGCTGATGGACATTGACTCTTAAGGGCTATGTGTGGGGGGGACTTGGTAATGGGGGTAGTCTAACAACCATAATGCTGCTCATGGAACTGTTTAGTACTGACACCAAAATAAAAGGAAACACACAGTACCTTGGGTCTGGATTCCAATTTTACCTGATGCTGTCAAGTTGGTCAGTGTCCACCTCACCAGAATCACAGCTGCTCCTCTAAGCATACACATTCTGTCTCTAGGAAAGAGGCACCACTGTGACATCATGGAATTTCCAGACAACAGTGCTGCTCTTGCAAACTCCACCCCCATGGCGGGCACTGCCCAGCCGTGGGGAGCTGCATCACAATTTGAACAGGGAATATTATTCACCATATAAATAATGATTTCACTCGTGATGGGAGTATCAGAACAAAGAAAAAACTGAAGGAGAAAACATGAGCAGTCTCACAGAAACCAGGAATGGACTACAAGTTACCAAAGGGAAAGAGACCGGGGTGGATAGTTGGGAAAGAAGGGATAAAGGGAGAGGGAAAGAAAGTGTGCTTTACGATTAGCATGTATAATGTGGGAGGGGGGGTCACAGGGAGGGCTGTACAACACAGAGAAGACAAGTAGTGTTTCTACAGTGTCTTACTATGCTCATGGACAGTGACTGCAAAGGGGCATGTGGGGGAAATCTTCATGATGGGGGGAGTCTAATAAACATAATGTTACTCATGTAATTGTGTATTAATGACAGAAAGATAGACAGGAAGATAGATTAATAGATATAGATAGAGAAGAAATGAATTAATGCATGAATAAATAAATATATATGTACATGAACACATACATAAAGAAAGAAAGCAGAAGCCCAGCTGAAAAAAGACACACAAACCCCTGTGTTTACCACAGCACTATTAACAACAGCCAATCCACAATAACAGGAGCTACATTAAGGTTACTACATGCCCCAGATAAAGTCCACCAAACATACCACATTACAGTCACTGTCCGTCAGCATAGTAAGATGCTATAGAATTACTATTTGAACTCTCTGTACTATACAGACTTCCGCACACGAGGTACCCACACACTATGTGAGCTAATCATAATGCCCCCTGTTCACCCTTCTCCCTCCCTTCACAACCAGTCTTTCTAGTCCCTGAAGCTTTGGTAAATTGGTGATGGATGGTGTCTACTAAACATAATGTTACTCATGTAGTTGTTGACTAATGACAAATGAGTAAATAATAAATAAGCAAGAACATAAATGAATACATACATACATACATAAAAAAATAAATAATAAAATGCAGCAGTCCAGTTTAAAACAGACATGTGCACCCCTATGTTTAACACACCACTATTTATAATAACCAAGCTAAGTGTCCAACAGAAGATGAAAAGTGCAATTTTATTCAGCCAAAACAAAACAAGAAATCCTACCATTTACAACAACATGGATGGAGCTAGACGGTAATATGCACAGAGAAATAACCCAGGCGCAGAAAGACAGGTATCAAATGATATCACTAACCTCTCAGAAGGAGAAGCAAGAGAAACTGAGTGAGCAAAGCAGCACCAGATTCATAGAAGCCAAGAATGGACTAACATTTACCAAAGGGAAAGAGACCGGTGTGGATAGCTGGGACTGGACGGATAAGGGGAGAGGGAAAGAAAGCGTGCATTGCGATTAGCACGTATAATGTGGGAGGGGGGTCCCAGAGAGGCCTGTACATCACAGAGAAGACAAGTAGTGACCTTACAGCATCTTACTATGCTGATGGACAGTGACTGTGAAGGGGTATGTGGGGAGATCTTGGTGAAGGGGGGAGCCTAGTAAACATAATGTCCTCCATGTAATTGTAGATTAATGATACCAAAATATAAAAAAAATGATAAATTGAATTAAGGAATGCAGAAAAGTGGAGACGTTTCATAAAAGAAGAGATACAAATGGCCAAAGAGTCCATGGAAAAATATTCAGCAACAGTAGTCATCAAAGAAAAGCAAATTAAAATAACAGTGTGACATCCCAATTATGTTAGAATGATTCAAAAGAACAAAAACTGACACTGCCAGACCTCAACTGTTGATCAATCTGGTGTGCATGTAAAATGGTATACCATTTTGGGGAAAAGATCTGGCAGTTTGGATAAACTTAAAAACATACTGACCTTATGGCCCTGCAATTCCACTTGTAGGCTTTTACTCAAATGAAAATGGGTGCTTATGCTTACAAAAAGACCTATACACAAACCTTCTCAGAGACTATATTCATAGTAGGCCAAACTAAAAACAGGCTTCTTAAAACATCTGTGGTTTATTCATAGAAACAAGTACTACTCATCAATAGAAAGGACTGAATCACCAATACAAGATGATAGAATCTCACAGACATGTTGTGTAAAAAACCTTATGCAAAAACAAACCGACAATTGCAGGCGCGCCGGTCGGGCGGTGGGCAGGGGCGTTGGGCATGGGCGGGGCCGAAGGCGCCGCGGGGCGGAGCCAGGAGGTGGCGAGGGGCGGGCGCGCCGGGCGCGGGGAGCTGTCAGCGGCCGCTCTCACAGGGCCGCCTCGCTGGCTGCACCCTTCCGCCAGGAGGAGGCCTTCAGGGAACTTGGGCGGCGGCGGCGGTTCGCTGCTTCCTGGGGAGGGAGGAGCGTTCGTGTGAGCGAGGCCAGGCAGGAGGCCTACACTCGAGCGCCTCCCGAGCCCGTGCCCGCGCCCACACCCGCACCCGCTGGTCCCCAGCCCGGAGGTTCCTCGAGGTCGCCTCGGAGGCGGGCCCCGGTGGCGGCGGCGGGCCCTGGCGGAAGCGGCTCAGCAGACAAGCGGCCTCAGGGTACCGGGCGCCGCCGGGGCCGCCGCGCAGGTGCCTTGGCAAAATGACCCCGGGGTCACCGCGGCGCGGTGCCTGATGGGGGAGGCCGGGGAGCCCCTGCGGACCAACCGAGAGAGCTCAGCAGCTTGCAGGGACAGGCGGGACGCCCGCTGGGAGCTCACCCTGCTGCAACCCTCGCCTCCCTTTTTTATTTTTCCTGGCTTTCATCGTTATCTAGTCAGGAATCCGCGGGTTTCTTTTCACTCTCATTAATCAACAATTATATGAGCAATATTAGAGTTAGTAGACTCCCCAGATCATCAAGTTCCCTCCCTACCGCATACCCTATTAGAGTCACTATCCGTCAGCATAGTACGATTCTATAGAATCACTACTTGACTTCTCTGTATTACACTGACTTCCACGTGGAACCCCTCCCACATTATGGCAGCTAATCGTAAGTCCCCCTTTCCACCCTTCTGCTTCCCTTCCCAACCAGCCTTCCTAGACGCTTACCTTTGGAAAATTGGTGATGGGGGGAGTCTAGTAAACATAATGTTACCCATGTAATTGGAGATTAATGACAAGTAAATAAATAAATAAATGATAGAATGCAGCAGCCCAGTTTTCAAAAGACATGTGCGCCCCTATGTCTATCACAGCACTATTCACAATAGCCAAGCTAACTGTCCATCAGAAGATGAGCAGTGGAATATTATTAGGCCCTATGAAGAACAGAAATCCCATCACTTGCAACAACATGGATGGAGCTAGAGGGTATTATGCACAGTGAAATAAACCCAGTGGAGAAAGACAAGTATGAAATGATTTCAACAACCTTTGGAAAAGGAAATCCAAGAGAAACTGCATGAACAAAACGGCACTAGATTCACAGAACCCAAGAAGACACTGACAGTTACCAAAGGGCAAGGGAATGTGGTGGATAGTTGAGAATGGAGGGATAATGGGAGAGGGAAAGAAAGCGTGCATTACGATTAGCACGTATAATGTGGGAGCGGGGTCACAGGGAGGGCTGTACAACACAGAGAAGACAACTAGTGATTCCACAGTATCTTTTTATGCTCATGGACAGTGACTGCAATGGGGTATCTTCCGGGAATCTTCGTGATCGGGGGAGTCAAGTAAATATAATGTTACTCATGCAATTGTATAATAATGACAGATAGATAGGTAGTTAGATAGATGGAAAGACAGATAAATGAATGAATGCATAAATAAATAAATAAATACATATAAAGGAAGACAGAAAGAAAGTTAGATAGAATGATAGAGAGACTAAAAAGTAGATGGATAGATAGATAGATGGATAGATAGATAGATACATAGATAGAAAGACAGATGAATGAATACATGACTAAATAAATACATACATGAGAGGGAAGGAAGGAAGGAAGGAAGGAAGGAGGGATGGAGGGAGGAAGGAAGGAAGGAAAGAAAGAAGGAAGGAAGGAGTAAAGCACCAGCCCAGTTTTAAAAATCTACAATTATATGAGCTACATGATGGTTACTACACTCCCCAGATCAAGTCCACGCAACATACTCCATTACAGTCAGTGTCCATCAGCTTAGCAAGATGCTACAGAATCACTACTTAAACTCTCTGTACTATACTGACTTTCCCGTGGGACCTCCCCACACATAACGTGAGCTGGTCGTAATGCCCCCTGTACACCCTTCGGCCTCCCTTCCCAACCAGCCTTCCTAGTCCCTTACTTTCACAAATTAGTGATGGGGAGGGTCAAGTAAACATAATGTTACTCATGTAGTTGTAGACTAATGATAAATAAACAATAAGTAAGGAAGTACATACATGAATACATACATAAAAAATAAATAATAGAATACAGCAGACCAGTTTAGAAGAGACATGTGCACCCCTATGTTTATCACAGCACTATACACAATAGCCAAGGTAAGTGTCCATCAGTAGATGAACAGTGGAATATTATTCAGCCAGAGGAAGGAAACCAATCCTACCATTTACAACAACATGGATGGAGCTAGAGGGTATTATGCTCAGTGAAATAAGCCACGCAGAAAACAAAAAATGTCAAATGATTTCACTCACCTATGGAGTATAAAAACAAGAAAGAGAGTGAAAGAACAAGACAGTAGTAGCCTCACCGAACCCAGGAAGGGACTCACGGTTACGAACGGGAATGTGACTGAGGAGGATGGTTTGGAAAGGAGAGAAGAGAGGGAAAATGGGGCATTACGAGTAGCACACATAATGTGGGCAGGCGGCAGGTATGGTCAAGGGAGTATAACACAGCAAAGATCAGTAGCACTTCTACAGCATATTCCTGGGCTGATGGACATTGACTCTTAAGGGCTATGTGTGGGGGGGACTTGGTAATGGGGGTAGTCTAACAACCATAATGCTGCTCATGGAACTGTTTAGTACTGACACCAAAATAAAAGGAAACACACAGTACCTTGGGTCTGGATTCCAATTTTACCTGATGCTGTCAAGTTGGTCAGTGTCCACCTCACCAGAATCACAGCTGCTCCTCTAAGCATACACATTCTGTCTCTAGGAAAGAGGCACCACTGTGACATCATGGAATTTCCAGACAACAGTGCTGCTCTTGCAAACTCCACCCCCATGGCGGGCACTGCCCAGCCGTGGGGAGCTGCATCACAATTTGAACAGGGAATATTATTCACCATATAAATAATGATTTCACTCGTGATGGGAGTATCAGAACAAAGAAAAAACTGAAGGAGAAAACATGAGCAGTCTCACAGAAACCAGGAATGGACTACAAGTTACCAAAGGGAAAGAGACCGGGGTGGATAGTTGGGAAAGAAGGGATAAAGGGAGAGGGAAAGAAAGTGTGCTTTACGATTAGCATGTATAATGTGGGAGGGGGGGTCACAGGGAGGGCTGTACAACACAGAGAAGACAAGTAGTGTTTCTACAGTGTCTTACTATGCTCATGGACAGTGACTGCAAAGGGGCATGTGGGGGAAATCTTCATGATGGGGGGAGTCTAATAAACATAATGTTACTCATGTAATTGTGTATTAATGACAGAAAGATAGACAGGAAGATAGATTAATAGATATAGATAGAGAAGAAATGAATTAATGCATGAATAAATAAATATATATGTACATGAACACATACATAAAGAAAGAAAGCAGAAGCCCAGCTGAAAAAAGACACACAAACCCCTGTGTTTACCACAGCACTATTAACAACAGCCAATCCACAATAACAGGAGCTACATTAAGGTTACTACATGCCCCAGATAAAGTCCACCAAACATACCACATTACAGTCACTGTCCGTCAGCATAGTAAGATGCTATAGAATTACTATTTGAACTCTCTGTACTATACAGACTTCCGCACACGAGGTACCCACACACTATGTGAGCTAATCATAATGCCCCCTGTTCACCCTTCTCCCTCCCTTCACAACCAGTCTTTCTAGTCCCTGAAGCTTTGGTAAATTGGTGATGGATGGTGTCTACTAAACATAATGTTACTCATGTAGTTGTTGACTAATGACAAATGAGTAAATAATAAATAAGCAAGAACATAAATGAATACATACATACATACATAAAAAAATAAATAATAAAATGCAGCAGTCCAGTTTAAAACAGACATGTGCACCCCTATGTTTAACACACCACTATTTATAATAACCAAGCTAAGTGTCCAACAGAAGATGAAAAGTGCAATTTTATTCAGCCAAAACAAAACAAGAAATCCTACCATTTACAACAACATGGATGGAGCTAGACGGTAATATGCACAGAGAAATAACCCAGGCGCAGAAAGACAGGTATCAAATGATATCACTAACCTCTCAGAAGGAGAAGCAAGAGAAACTGAGTGAGCAAAGCAGCACCAGATTCATAGAAGCCAAGAATGGACTAACATGTACCAAAGGGAAAGAGACCGGTGTGGATAGCTGGGACTGGACGGATAAGGGGAGAGGGAAAGAAAGCGTGCATTGCGATTAGCACGTATAATGTGGGAGGGGGGTCCCAGAGAGGCCTGTACATCACAGAGAAGACAAGTAGTGACCTTACAGCATCTTACTATGCTGATGGACAGTGACTGTGAAGGGGTATGTGGGGAGATCTTGGTGAAGGGGGGAGCCTAGTAAACATAATGTCCTCCATGTAATTGTAGATTAATGATACCAAAATATAAAAAAAATGATAAATTGAATTAAGGAATGCAGAAAAGTGGAGACGTTTCATAAAAGAAGAGATACAAATGGCCAAAGAGTCCATGGAAAAATATTCAGCAACAGTAGTCATCAAAGAAAAGCAAATTAAAATAACAGTGTGACATCCCAATTATGTTAGAATGATTCAAAAGAACAAAAACTGACACTGCCAGACCTCAACTGTTGATCAATCTGGTGTGCATGTAAAATGGTATACCATTTTGGGGAAAAGATCTGGCAGTTTGGATAAACTTAAAAACATACTGACCTTATGGCCCTGCAATTCCACTTGTAGGCTTTTACTCAAATGAAAATGGGTGCTTATGCTTACAAAAAGACCTATACACAAACCTTCTCAGAGACTATATTCATAGTAGGCCAAACTAAAAACAGGCTTCTTAAAACATCTGTGGTTTATTCATAGAAAGAAGTACTACTCATCAATAGAAAGGACTGAATCACCAATACAAGATGATAGAATCTCACAGACATGTTGTGTAAAAAACCTTATGCAAAAACAAACCGACAATTGCAGGCGCGCCGGTCGGGCGGTGGGCAGGGGCGTTGGGCATGGGCGGGGCCGAAGGCGCCGCGGGGCGGAGCCAGGAGGTGGCGAGGGGCGGGCGCGCCGGGCGCGGGGAGCTGTCAGCGGCCGCTCTCACAGGGCCGCCTCGCTGGCTGCACCCTTCCGCCAGGAGGAGGCCTTCAGGGAACTTGGGCGGCGGCGGCGGTTCGCTGCTTCCTGGGGAGGGAGGAGCGTTCGTGTGAGCGAGGCCAGGCAGGAGGCCTACACTCGAGCGCCTCCCGAGCCCGTGCCCGCGCCCACACCCGCACCCGCTGGTCCCCAGCCCGGAGGTTCCTCGAGGTCGCCTCGGAGGCGGGCCCCGGTGGCGGCGGCGGGCCCTGGCGGAAGCGGCTCAGCAGACAAGCGGCCTCAGGGTACCGGGCGCCGCCGGGGCCGCCGCGCAGGTGCCTTGGCAAAATGACCCCGGGGTCACCGCGGCGCGGTGCCTGATGGGGGAGGCCGGGGAGCCCCTGCGGACCAACCGAGAGAGCTCAGCAGCTTGCAGGGACAGGCGGGACGCCCGCTGGGAGCTCACCCTGCTGCAACCCTCGCCTCCCTTTTTTATTTTTCCTGGCTTTCATCGTTATCTAGTCAGGAATCCGCGGGTTTCTTTTCACTCTCATTAATCAACAATTATATGAGCAATATTAGAGTTAGTAGACTCCCCAGATCATCAAGTTCCCTCCCTACCGCATACCCTATTAGAGTCACTATCCGTCAGCATAGTACGATTCTATAGAATCACTACTTGACTTCTCTGTATTACACTGACTTCCACGTGGAACCCCTCCCACATTATGGCAGCTAATCGTAAGTCCCCCTTTCCACCCTTCTGCTTCCCTTCCCAACCAGCCTTCCTAGACGCTTACCTTTGGAAAATTGGTGATGGGGGGAGTCTAGTAAACATAATGTTACCCATGTAATTGGAGATTAATGACAAGTAAATAAATAAATAAATGATAGAATGCAGCAGCCCAGTTTTCAAAAGACATGTGCGCCCCTATGTCTATCACAGCACTATTCACAATAGCCAAGCTAACTGTCCATCAGAAGATGAGCAGTGGAATATTATTAGGCCCTATGAAGAACAGAAATCCCATCACTTGCAACAACATGGATGGAGCTAGAGGGTATTATGCACAGTGAAATAAACCCAGTGGAGAAAGACAAGTATGAAATGATTTCAACAACCTTTGGAAAAGGAAATCCAAGAGAAACTGCATGAACAAAACGGCACTAGATTCACAGAACCCAAGAAGACACTGACAGTTACCAAAGGGCAAGGGAATGTGGTGGATAGTTGAGAATGGAGGGATAATGGGAGAGGGAAAGAAAGCGTGCATTACGATTAGCACGTATAATGTGGGAGCGGGGTCACAGGGAGGGCTGTACAACACAGAGAAGACAACTAGTGATTCCACAGTATCTTTTTATGCTCATGGACAGTGACTGCAATGGGGTATCTTCCGGGAATCTTCGTGATCGGGGGAGTCAAGTAAATATAATGTTACTCATGCAATTGTATAATAATGACAGATAGATAGGTAGTTAGATAGATGGAAAGACAGATAAATGAATGAATGCATAAATAAATAAATAAATACATATAAAGGAAGACAGAAAGAAAGTTAGATAGAATGATAGAGAGACTAAAAAGTAGATGGATAGATAGATAGATGGATAGATAGATAGATACATAGATAGAAAGACAGATGAATGAATACATGACTAAATAAATACATACATGAGAGGGAAGGAAGGAAGGAAGGAAGGAAGGAGGGATGGAGGGAGGAAGGAAGGAAGGAAAGAAAGAAGGAAGGAAGGAGTAAAGCACCAGCCCAGTTTTAAAAATCTACAATTATATGAGCTACATGATGGTTACTACACTCCCCAGATCAAGTCCACGCAACATACTCCATTACAGTCAGTGTCCATCAGCTTAGCAAGATGCTACAGAATCACTACTTAAACTCTCTGTACTATACTGACTTTCCCGTGGGACCTCCCCACACATAACGTGAGCTGGTCGTAATGCCCCCTGTACACCCTTCGGCCTCCCTTCCCAACCAGCCTTCCTAGTCCCTTACTTTCACAAATTAGTGATGGGGAGGGTCAAGTAAACATAATGTTACTCATGTAGTTGTAGACTAATGATAAATAAACAATAAGTAAGGAAGTACATACATGAATACATACATAAAAAATAAATAATAGAATACAGCAGACCAGTTTAGAAGAGACATGTGCACCCCTATGTTTATCACAGCACTATACACAATAGCCAAGGTAAGTGTCCATCAGTAGATGAACAGTGGAATATTATTCAGCCAGAGGAAGGAAACCAATCCTACCATTTACAACAACATGGATGGAGCTAGAGGGTATTATGCTCAGTGAAATAAGCCACGCAGAAAACAAAAAATGTCAAATGATTTCACTCACCTATGGAGTATAAAAACAAGAAAGAGAGTGAAAGAACAAGACAGTAGTAGCCTCACCGAACCCAGGAAGGGACTCACGGTTACGAACGGGAATGTGACTGAGGAGGATGGTTTGGAAAGGAGAGAAGAGAGGGAAAATGGGGCATTACGAGTAGCACACATAATGTGGGCAGGCGGCAGGTATGGTCAAGGGAGTATAACACAGCAAAGATCAGTAGCACTTCTACAGCATATTCCTGGGCTGATGGACATTGACTCTTAAGGGCTATGTGTGGGGGGGACTTGGTAATGGGGGTAGTCTAACAACCATAATGCTGCTCATGGAACTGTTTAGTACTGACACCAAAATAAAAGGAAACACACAGTACCTTGGTCTGGATTCCAATTTTACCTGATGCTGTCAAGTTGGTCAGTGTCCACCTCACCAGAATCACAGCTGCTCCTCTAAGCATACACATTCTGTCTCTAGGAAAGAGGCACCACTGTGACATCATGGAATTTCCAGACAACAGTGCTGCTCTTGCAAACTCCACCCCCATGGCGGGCACTGCCCAGCCGTGGGGAGCTGCATCACAATTTGAACAGGGAATATTATTCACCATATAAATAATGATTTCACTCGTGATGGGAGTATCAGAACAAAGAAAAAACTGAAGGAGAAAACATGAGCAGTCTCACAGAAACCAGGAATGGACTACAAGTTACCAAAGGGAAAGAGACCGGGGTGGATAGTTGGGAAAGAAGGGATAAAGGGAGAGGGAAAGAAAGTGTGCTTTACGATTAGCATGTATAATGTGGGAGGGGGGGTCACAGGGAGGGCTGTACAACACAGAGAAGACAAGTAGTGTTTCTACAGTGTCTTACTATGCTCATGGACAGTGACTGCAAAGGGGCATGTGGGGGAAATCTTCATGATGGGGGGAGTCTAATAAACATAATGTTACTCATGTAATTGTGTATTAATGACAGAAAGATAGACAGGAAGATAGATTAATAGATATAGATAGAGAAGAAATGAATTAATGCATGAATAAATAAATATATATGTACATGAACACATACATAAAGAAAGAAAGCAGAAGCCCAGCTGAAAAAAGACACACAAACCCCTGTGTTTACCACAGCACTATTAACAACAGCCAATCCACAATAACAGGAGCTACATTAAGGTTACTACATGCCCCAGATAAAGTCCACCAAACATACCACATTACAGTCACTGTCCGTCAGCATAGTAAGATGCTATAGAATTACTATTTGAACTCTCTGTACTATACAGACTTCCGCACACGAGGTACCCACACACTATGTGAGCTAATCATAATGCCCCCTGTTCACCCTTCTCCCTCCCTTCACAACCAGTCTTTCTAGTCCCTGAAGCTTTGGTAAATTGGTGATGGATGGTGTCTACTAAACATAATGTTACTCATGTAGTTGTTGACTAATGACAAATGAGTAAATAATAAATAAGCAAGAACATAAATGAATACATACATACATACATAAAAAAATAAATAATAAAATGCAGCAGTCCAGTTTAAAACAGACATGTGCACCCCTATGTTTAACACACCACTATTTATAATAACCAAGCTAAGTGTCCAACAGAAGATGAAAAGTGCAATTTTATTCAGCCAAAACAAAACAAGAAATCCTACCATTTACAACAACATGGATGGAGCTAGACGGTAATATGCACAGAGAAATAACCCAGGCGCAGAAAGACAGGTATCAAATGATATCACTAACCTCTCAGAAGGAGAAGCAAGAGAAACTGAGTGAGCAAAGCAGCACCAGATTCATAGAAGCCAAGAATGGACTAACATGTACCAAAGGGAAAGAGACCGGTGTGGATAGCTGGGACTGGACGGATAAGGGGAGAGGGAAAGAAAGCGTGCATTGCGATTAGCACGTATAATGTGGGAGGGGGGTCCCAGAGAGGCCTGTACATCACAGAGAAGACAAGTAGTGACCTTACAGCATCTTACTATGCTGATGGACAGTGACTGTGAAGGGGTATGTGGGGAGATCTTGGTGAAGGGGGGAGCCTAGTAAACATAATGTCCTCCATGTAATTGTAGATTAATGATACCAAAATATAAAAAAAATGATAAATTGAATAAGGAATGCAGAAAAGTGGAGACGTTTCATAAAAGAAGAGATACAAATGGCCAAAGAGTCCATGGAAAAATATTCAGCAACAGTAGTCATCAAAGAAAAGCAAATTAAAATAACAGTGTGACATCCCAATTATGTTAGAATGATTCAAAAGAACAAAAACTGACACTGCCAGACCTCAACTGTTGATCAATCTGGTGTGCATGTAAAATGGTATACCATTTTGGGGAAAAGATCTGGCAGTTTGGATAAACTTAAAAACATACTGACCTTATGGCCCTGCAATTCCACTTGTAGGCTTTTACTCAAATGAAAATGGGTGCTTATGCTTACAAAAAGACCTATACACAAACCTTCTCAGAGACTATATTCATAGTAGGCCAAACTAAAAACAGGCTTCTTAAAACATCTGTGGTTTATTCATAGAAAGAAGTACTACTCATCAATAGAAAGGACTGAATCACCAATACAAGATGATAGAATCTCACAGACATGTTGTGTAAAAAACCTTATGCAAAAACAAACCGACAATTGCAGGCGCGCCGGTCGGGCGGTGGGCAGGGGCGTTGGGCATGGGCGGGGCCGAAGGCGCCGCGGGGCGGAGCCAGGAGGTGGCGAGGGGCGGGCGCGCCGGGCGCGGGGAGCTGTCAGCGGCCGCTCTCACAGGGCCGCCTCGCTGGCTGCACCCTTCCGCCAGGAGGAGGCCTTCAGGGAACTTGGGCGGCGGCGGCGGTTCGCTGCTTCCTGGGGAGGGAGGAGCGTTCGTGTGAGCGAGGCCAGGCAGGAGGCCTACACTCGAGCGCCTCCCGAGCCCGTGCCCGCGCCCACACCCGCACCCGCTGGTCCCCAGCCCGGAGGTTCCTCGAGGTCGCCTCGGAGGCGGGCCCCGGTGGCGGCGGCGGGCCCTGGCGGAAGCGGCTCAGCAGACAAGCGGCCTCAGGGTACCGGGCGCCGCCGGGGCCGCCGCGCAGGTGCCTTGGCAAAATGACCCCGGGGTCACCGCGGCGCGGTGCCTGATGGGGGAGGCCGGGGAGCCCCTGCGGACCAACCGAGAGAGCTCAGCAGCTTGCAGGGACAGGCGGGACGCCCGCTGGGAGCTCACCCTGCTGCAACCCTCGCCTCCCTTTTTTATTTTTCCTGGCTTTCATCGTTATCTAGTCAGGAATCGCGGGTTTCTTTTCACTCTCATTAATCAACAATTATATGAGCAATATTAGAGTTAGTAGACTCCCCAGATCATCAAGTTCCCTCCCTACCGCATACCCTATTAGAGTCACTATCCGTCAGCATAGTACGATTCTATAGAATCACTACTTGACTTCTCTGTATTACACTGACTTCCACGTGGAACCCCTCCCACATTATGGCAGCTAATCGTAAGTCCCCCTTTCCACCCTTCTGCTTCCCTTCCCAACCAGCCTTCCTAGACGCTTACCTTTGGAAAATTGGTGATGGGGGGAGTCTAGTAAACATAATGTTACCCATGTAATTGGAGATTAATGACAAGTAAATAAATAAATAAATGATAGAATGCAGCAGCCCAGTTTTCAAAAGACATGTGCGCCCCTATGTCTATCACAGCACTATTCACAATAGCCAAGCTAACTGTCCATCAGAAGATGAGCAGTGGAATATTATTAGGCCCTATGAAGAACAGAAATCCCATCACTTGCAACAACATGGATGGAGCTAGAGGGTATTATGCACAGTGAAATAAACCCAGTGGAGAAA